>NC_060138.1:1160779345-1161082375 GCF_021461385.2 Schistocerca piceifrons | reverse complement strand
AGTTGGGAAAAAAGTCCGGCGACTTTGCTGGCCAAGGTAGGAAATGGGAAGCACGAAGACAATCAGCGTACCATCTTGCCACGGTCAGGCGTCTCCAGACATGTCTTTGATGTTCATTGGGACTCAGTTCGAAGCGGGACTCATCACTGAAGACAATTCCACTCCAGTCAATGAGATTCCAGACTGAAGACACCTCTGGAGATTTTTCTGAAATTGTAATCACTTCTTTGCATGAACATGTAGATCACATCTATCGATTTCTGTCCCATTCAGATAATTTCTTCATGGTGCTACTTTCTTTCATCTTAGTGTGTATGTAACTCTTGTGCACCAGAAAAGATACAACTCTGTTGTTAAAAACTTCTCTATGGAACAGGAGTTACTCAGAAAGAATTTTTACAGAGTACTTTCAAATATGGTATAGTAGTCAGGCATTTAATTTTATTAGAATATTGATAAAAGGTCTTGGTAACATTATGCAGCCACATCTGAGGCACTAATGAAGTTGATTAATTCTTATAATAATGTATAAATCGCCGACCGCGGTGGCCACGCGGTTCTACGCGCTGCACTCCGGAACCGCGCGACTGCTACGGTCGCAGGTTGGAATCCTGCCTCGGGCATGGATGTGTGTGATGTCCTTAGGTTAGCTAGGTTTAAGTAGTTCTAAGTTCTAGGGGACTGATGACCTCAGATGTTAAGTCCCATAGTGCTCAGAGCCATTTTAATGTATTAATCAACATCATTATCATTCAGAGTTGGAATGTACTGTTTACACAAAAAGTTGCGAGTCAACAGGTATGTACTGTGGCGAAAAAAATGTGCTATTGTGTACCGTATTTGTATCATGTAATAAGCATTTGTGAGCAATATGGCCTTTTCGAGAGGTGTTTTGTGTTTTTAAATATTTTAGCGATGGCAAACGTTTGTAATGTGCTGAGATTTATCCACTTGACGTCTTGTGCATGAGGTTCAGCGTAAAATGAACATTTCTTTTTACTGCAAATAGATGTTTCAGGCCTGAAGATGACAGCAAAGTCTATTGAAGCATGTTGTTTTGAATAAAATATATTTTGTTTGATCTTGATTTTTGAATAGTTTTGAACTGTTAAAACAGATCGTCCTTCAGCACTCTCATATTGAGAAAATTCAGTGTAGTGTGGTGCTGTAAATAAAGAGCCAAACTTCTTAAACAGCTGCATATAAGTGTATTATATGTATTGAGGTCATCTCATTAGCAGAAAGTAAAATTCTTAAAATTATGCTTGACTGTATTAAATGTCATTTAATGGTCGTCTCCACAAACGCTGTCACCGAGGTGAACGCCGGCTTCCATCTGGGTCACTATTGGGCGCCACCACATCGTAGCCAAATCAGCTGTGGGCATAATATGGAACGTGGCAAAACTACATTAATGATTTCCGCTCAATCATAAAAATATTCATTGTCAAGAGTCTTTGTCTAATGTCGCCGAACTTCATATATTATTTTTGGTCGCAAAGACTTCGAATTTCCAAGCAGAACACTGAATCCAATTTCCAATCTGAAGAGTTCGCCTGGTTCTCATTTCATGATTTTTTCTGGTTCACGTCGCTATACATTAAGATTCTGCAACAATCAGTCATCGTATGTCTCTGAAAAGCAAATCTCATTGTTGCTCCACCCACTTTAATCGCTGTGTTTGTCACCTCTTTCCAAATAGTGAAAATACGTCTAAAGAGTTCAAAAATGGTTCAGATGGCTCTGAGCACTATGCGACTTAACTTCTGAGGTCGTCAGTCGCCTAGAACTTAGAATTAATTAAACCTAACTAACCTAAGGACATCACACACATCCATGCCCGAGGCAGGATTCGAACCTGCGACCGTAGCGGTCGCTCGGTTCCAGAATGTAGCGCGTAGAACCGCACGGCCACTCCGGACGGCGTCTAAAGAGTTTAATGTGTAACTAAGCTCAGTAGATACGGAAAGTTGCGACCTACAAATTCAGATTAATAGCGGTAGAAGACTTCTTATCAGAATAATATTGGTAGAAGACCTTTATAAGGCAATGAAAACATTAAAAACTCGTGTACAGCTGTGTATCAAGCGGAATAGGCGCTAACTTGAATAAATAAAGTTAAATGTTGCGCGAACTTGACTATCAATTTGCTGTTGTTCCAGGACGGGAATATATAGTCTGTACTATAAACATATACACCAATGTATAACGGAAACAAAGTCATGCAGGGTGTAACTGGAGACATACTACTTACGAAAACTGGAATAAGTTGCAGGAAGTTTACACCTTAACTTTTTGTTTATGGTTCTTTAAACGAGTATAAAAGTGGAAGCGCAAATTCATGCGTATTCATATTAGCGAACCCAAAAAGTGCAACTAGATATTCGTCTGTGCAATATATGAATTTAGGGGCAATCTATCTTGGAAAGAACTGCAGCGCAGCTAGCCCGACATTATGCGTCAGATAAGAATTCTTAGAGCACTAGGACAAGAACGGAATTTCATAATGCGCTCCTGCTGTCGTAGAGTAATGGACTTGACGGTATATTCATCTCTAAAAGGCGTAAAATATTTCATTCTTCTCTAAAGAGACTGGTAGCATGCTACACATACTTTGCAGATGATCTAAAATTCTTCACAAACGAAGTTTAAGGTTTGGCCGTGGCTCGAAGTGCACGCTGAAACATTTATGAAAATTACGAAAGATACTGATTACAGAGTTTCTTTAAAAACCAAGTTACACCACTGGCAAACACCAATACTGTCCATTAAAGGCGTTAAGGAACTTTTTTCTTTGTAAGGCGTGGCAGTAAAGCATCTTCTAAATAAATTTTAACTGGAATTAAAGACTTGACCCTAGCATCTGTGCAGGCATAAATGTCACAGAAAAGGTGGTTTTCTTAGAAGTTGATAAAAATGAAGAAGTGATGTACGTGAAATGAAGACAATACTTTATGGGGCACGTAATTCAATAAAGATTGCGGAATTCTGTATCATGTGTAGAGTTTCTGGAATTTTTATTGCTGCCGTAAAATCCTCAACATAATTCACAAATGGAATGGTTACAACACAAGATCATTTGTACACAACCTTATTTTTAGAAGTGACCAGGCCATTGATTGGTTTGACTTCCTACTACCTTGTACCGATATTCTCATCTTCCACTAGATTCTACTGCCAAAGCCCTTAGTAAGTCTTCCTCTTCTTCTATTTTCAAGTAAAAACAGACCTGAATTCCATAGCAAAATTTCCAGTAACAGGTCTCTATTTCTAGGATGTGTTTTTATGTACGGCTATCTTGATACGTTTTTACTGATACGTCATCATCTTACACTTAATGTTTGTATTCTTATGTAGCATCAAAATTAAAACATTTCCAATTTCTTCTTCCTGTGTTTTCTAAGTAAATTTGTTTAAATTCCGTACAGTTTTGTACTTAGAACGGGCAGTACAGTTTCTTCCTTACTTCTTTGTCGATTTTTGATATCAATAATTTTATTTTGTGAAATACGACTTACCTGGACCCTACCAACTCACATCTAATGTCCTCTTTGCTTCAGTAACCCTGGGTAATATTGTTCACTAGGCGGCAGACTGCATTCAAATCTTGCACAATGGCGTTTGAAAATGTAATATTGGGCATTTAAATACTTTTCTGTCAGCTGTATTCCATCATTGTGTTATTTATCATTCACTTGAATTGTGTACGAAGTAGGTTTTAAGTTTAGTTCAGCATTTCCCTTAAGTCTTCCTTGGGTTCCACCAGATATGCTACGTAGATTGTTCTCAAACTGGTGTGTGTCCACTTACACGTGTGTTTTTGTTCTAAAATTTTCTTATCTGATGCGAAAGATAAACAACGGTGTCTATAAGTCTTTTCTTTCACACTTTCTGAAACGTACGTATCATGATCCTCTATGCTTCACTTATCATCTAAGATTATCCGTGAATGCTTGAAACACCTTGGAGATACCAGATCTACTGGACACTGGTGGGACTTCAATTTGCACATTCACTTCAAATAACAGGGGAATCATATTATATCACATTCTGTTCTTCGAGGTTTGTTTGAGACAGTATGGTAGACGCTTCTGGTGCTGACAGATCCTTAAGCTATTTTTCTTAATGAATGCTCGATAATCATCAGATTACCCATTTCGATGCTATTCAGAACTCTGCCGGTGACATCACTATCCGTCGGTGCTAGTAATACAGCACTTGGGATTTTAAATCCTCAGACCCGGATAGATTTCAAGTATCCAGAGAAACCGTCTCTGTGAAGTTTAATTACGATGACAATTCACTCTGTTTCAGTCTCTTCTTTCTGGTACTCCTAAATGTAGTGTACTGCACTGTTGATTAGGACTGAACACGAAAATAAAAACTCAAACTGTATCCAATAATTTCCGATCTTTACTTACTTAACTTCACATGTGAAGAGGGCCTTATCGATCACACGCCTATTTTACGAGCCTCTCTACAATCACTTTCGATCGAATGTGTTGGAAGAACATTCGATGTTGATGTTCATACCAGGTGCGTCATCAAGGGTGTTGCCTCGCCACTTACTTCTAGGCCTTAATCATCCTCTCATTGCAACCACTAAGAAGAAACAGGAGACGATAGTGAACTGATAATAGATCCAGTAATTGAATCAGAATTTACGAATGAAAGAGCTTTGGAGGATTTAAGACTGAATAAGACAGGAGGATTAGATAACATTCAACAAAAAGACTACGTACGTTGGTGCGTAGAATGTATGAGTCTGGTGATATACCATCTGACTTTCAGAAAAACATCATTCACACAATTTCGAAGATTGCAAGAGCTGACAATTGCGAGAATTATCGCCCAGTCGCCTTAACAGCTTATGTATACAAGTTGCTGACAACAATAATATACAGAAAAATGGGAAAATAATTAAGGACATGTTAGATGACGACAAATTTGGCTTTAGAAAAGGTAAAGGCACCAGAGAGGCAATTCTGACGTTGAGGTTGATATGGAAGCAAGACTAAAGAAAAATCAAGACAAGTTCATAGAATTTGTCCACCAGGAAAAAGCCTTTGACAATGTCAAATGTGCAAGATATTATAAATTCTGGGAAAAGTAAGGATAAGCTGTAGCGAAAGACTGATAATATATAAATTTTATACAAAGAGAGAATAATAAGAGTGGAAGACGAAGAACGAAGTGCTCGGACTATGAAGTGTGTAAGACAGGGATGTAGTCTTTCGCCCCTACTATTGCCTGTAAGTCGAAGAAGCAAAGAAAAAATAAAAGGAGGTTCAAGAGTGGAATTAAAATTCAAGGTGAAAGGATACCAATGATAAGATTGTCTGATGACATTGCTATCATCAGTGAAAGTGAAGAATTGCAGTATGTGCTAAATGGGATGAACAGTCTAATAAGAACAGAATATGGATTGAGAGTAAATGTACGAAAGACAACGGCAATGAGAGGTGGCAGAAATGACAACAGCGAGAAAACATTAGGCCTGACGATCACGAAGTAAATGAAGTTAAGGCATTCTGCTACCTACGCAGGAAAATAACCAATGACTTAGAGCAAGTACATAAAAAGCAGACGAGCACTGGGAATGTGGGCATTCCTGGCCAAGAGAAATATACTGATATCAAGCTAAGGTTAATTCTAAGAAAAAATTTCTAGAATGTGTGTTTGGAGCATATGGTAATGAAACATAGACTGTGGGAAACTGGAGCAGAAGAAAATGTTGAAAATAGGTGGACGATAGGGATGAGAAGGTTCTTCGGAGAAACGGCGAGGAAAGGGATAAATGGAAAACACCGACAAGAAGAAGGTACAAGACGGTGAGACACCCTTCAAGACATTACCGAATAACTTCCATGGTACTAGAGGGAGCTGTAGAGGGTAAAACTGCAGAGGCAGACAGTGATGCAAATACATGCAGCAAATAACTGAGGACACAGATTAGCGTAGGTTCCAAGAGCTAATAAATAAATAAATAAATAAATTCGTAAAAAGTGTGGATTTGCTCACAGAGTGGTTGCTGTGTTGTATGCTTAGACGCATAAAGTTTTATCTATTAGTGATGCTTTCATGGGAGTATAATAAGAGGAGTTGTCATAACGTAACACACTTGAAGCCAACGTCCGTCGCGTCAGTTTTCACAAGCACTAGCCTCTGCTTGAAGTATTTTGATAAAAAAAATGCCTGCTTACGTCCTTTACGGATGTACTACTCATTCTGATTATAATCTAAATTGTAAAGGAATCACTGTTTATTCGTCAGTCGATTCGTTGGAGTCATATTTCCTTTTATATAAATCAATTTTTGTTGCGCTGTTAACTTTTACTATAGTGGTTTCACTTCTGTTATTTGAGTTCAGATTTCCTATTGGTCCAACTGTAAAAGCTCTCTTGGTAAACGCTGTAAGAAGAGACGATTGGAGACCGACCAAACAGAACGACGTGAGTTCTTAGCATTTTCGGGAAGAGGAGATAGCCCGAACGTCAATTTCGTCAGCTCGTACTAAGGAAAATGGTGGATTTATGACGTACTTCAATTATTGATTGTTGGAGACGTCAGACAGAAAGAATATTACATTAAGGAGGCGAAATGCATCATATTTCTGGGTGAAATATGCATTTAAGAGCAGAAAAACGTCTGAAAATACATTCCTGACCCTGTGTTATTCACGAAAGCCCTGTAACATGAAAGCTACTGAAACTTCCTGGCAGATAAAACTGTGTGCCGGACCGAGACTCGAACTCGGGAGCTTTGCCTTTCGCGGGCAAGTGCTCTACCAACTGAGCTACCCAAGCACGACACACGCCGCGTCCTCACAGCTTTAATTCCGCCAGTACCTCGTCTCCTGAGTTCGAGTCTCGGTCCGGCGCATAGTTATAATCGGCCAGGAAGTTTCATATCAGCGCATACTCCGCTGCAGAGTGAAAATTTCATCAAAGCTACTGTTTCACGCACACGTCAGAAATAAAGAAAAAGAAAAACCATCAACAGTGTTCCGCTACTGTTTTAGGGCACCTAACATGGCTGCGACGGCTTCAGAGCAGCGTACAGCGCAAGTCTGTTGCGCCAACTAGTCTTGCTGTTCGATTCCTCCTTCGGGCATGGGTGTGTGCGTATTGTTCTTAGCATAAGTTACTTTGAGTTAGTTTAAGCCGTGTGTAAGTCTAGGGGCCGATGTCCTCAGCAGTTTGGTCCCTTAGGAATTCACACACACACACAGTAACTAATCCACAAGTGACATTTCGACCCTTTTAGAGCTGCCGAAGTGGCCTGTTAGGGGTGGAGCGTGAAGCGGAAACGCGAAGGAACAACCGCAACTAGACCAAGACCAGACAGACCTGGTGGACAGGGACAGTTGGGCACTGCAGATGCTAACATCACTTGAAAATAGCGGAAGGAATGGCTCGTCAGTTCCAAAGTGCTAGCAGCAATCCAGCTAGTACAATGAACGTGCGTAGTGAGGTAAGAAGGATGGGATACAAATGTCCACAGCCGCTCATGAACCACACATTTCTGTACTAAATGGTAAGCGGTGCTTGAGTTGGTGTGAAGAGTGAGCCCTCTAGATGGGTGGATTACTGGAAACAAGTGATTTGGAATGATGAATCACGCTGTATCCTATTGTAATTTGATTAACCTGATGGAAGAGTCTGGGTTGGTGAATGCCTGGAGGAAGTTACCTGCCATCATGTTTAGTGCCAACAGTAGTTATGGAAAAGGAGGTGTTACAGGATGCGGGTGTTCTCCATGGTTAGAGTCTAGTCCCATGATTACGCTTAGGAAAGGAAATAATACATTTTATGAAGTTATTACTGCGTACAGTACAGGAACAATTTCGATATGATGACTTTACCTTCATGACACCGCCATAAAGCAACATCTGTGAGGCAATGGTTTGTGGATGACTACATTCCTGAAATGTACTGGTGTGCTCAGAGTTCCGACCTTAATCAAACTGAACACCTTTAGGAAGTGTTACAACATCAACTTCAATCTAAACACCTGTGTCTAACATCACCACCTTCGTATGTTTCGGGACTTGAGGAAGTGTGAGCTGCCAGTCTTCCACAGGCGTTCAAGATACCTGATTGAAACGGTCCTTAGCACAGTTCAAGCCATCATGAAGGCGAAGTGTGGAGACCCCCGATAATGACCAGGAGCAGTTGTGTGGATTAGACAGTGTATTTATTAGACTGTGATATATCATTGCATCATGTGGTTTTAACCCAGACATCGGTGTACCTTGAACGTGATTGTGTCGTTACTATCCAAAGTAAGGGAAAAAGGACTATTGCTATCATGGATGCACACCCAAAAAGTGATGAAATAATCACGAGTTCTTCTTTTTTTTAACTGTTCCTGCTGCACTTGAGTGTACACTGTGTACCTCATTACGTTACGAAAGGTGCCCAATGTGCATCATTGTCACAGTCATTCATTGATTACTTAGTCAAGTACAAGATGTTTAACTGGGAGCTCTACAAACAGCACAAACAACTCCTTACCTCTGCTCCCGCACAGAGGTTCAAAGTGGATGGAAGAGGCAGATGTGGGAAACTGGCCGCGCGCCTGCAGTTTCGATACTGGCAGACCACGGAATCAACTTGTATCGGCAGCGCACTTAGCGGCCTGCTTGTATACAAGGCGGGCACGGGAGACGCTGGTCTGCGTTTGAACTCGACTCGCAGGCTGTTTACGGGCAGGAAACGCGGTCTCTGCGCGGCGTATCGCGAGGGAGCGGAGGCGCACGCCGCAATTCGAGGAACGCGCCTCCGCCGCCGCCTGCACCTCGTATGCGGCGCGCCAAGTTGGGCCATTAGGCGGGTAATGGCGCGTGCCGCTGCAGAATTCCCGCCTCGGCGCCGTGCCGGGCCCAGCGTTTCGCTGCGGCCGCGTTTTTAGCAGAGGTCGGCCGAGGAAGCTGTCTGCACTTCGCCTTGCCGGCGCTATCTGTTTAACTTACATCTTGGTGATCTGCCGTTTCATCTGAGCGAGGAGGAGAGTGTGTACGGATCTGGTCGCTACAACTTCTGCCGAGCCGCACCGAATAAGCGAAACGAAGCAACTGCGGCCGGCATCGCAAGCCGTTGGAAAGTTTCTACCACAAATTAGTCAATTACGCTCCCGCGTTTCCAATTTAAAGTGTTCTGTGGGCTGCTACAGACATGAAACGAAATTTAGATCCGTGCTGTGCAATAACTGGTAGCATTAAACAGCTTAAACAGACCCTCTGTACATCCATCTTCCGAAAGGTCATGGTACGTTGGGCATTACTGAATAATCTCAGCTGTATTTAGTGGTCTTATTTTATCAACAGTCCATTACAGTGTTACATTACATCACGAAACAATCCGTGCCCTGTAAGCCATCTATATCTACAATGTAGATGCAATTCATATTTAAGTGTGTGGCAGAGGATTCGTCGAACTACTGTACTTTCACAGTACGTCGCCACCGTTTCACTGTCTAAAAGCTGTGGAAAAACGAACACTCACATCTTTCTGTGAGGGGCCTATTTGTACAAATACTCTGCCACATCGAGGCGGAACACACAGTTCCTATTGTAAGTTCTCCCACCTCGCAGAATTCTACAGATGCTCCTGCACAGGAAAGACGTACCTAGCGCGCATTTACAGCACAAATGTGGACAGGCGCAAGTCATCTGTAAACATACGGAGGAGCGAGTGCACGTGACCAGACAATCCCACGACCACCTGCTATCACAGGAAGTTCTGATGATGCACTTCAGACAATTCAACAACACATTTCGAGAAGCAATGCTCATATGGTTAAAACTAAACTTCTAATTGTTGTTGTTTGTAGGTCCCCTAACTCCGACTTCAGAGCTTTTCTGGTATATCACCTAAATTCATATGATCTTATGCAGACTGTGTTTCCAACTAGGGTGCAGGGGAACAGTAGCACAGCCATAGACAATATTTTTATTCGTTCTTCATTACTAGGTGGACGTTCTGTTAGCAAAAGCCTGAATGGCCTTTCAGACCATGATCCACTAATTTTAGCACTAAAACGCTTTTGTACTCAAACAAATGCCATATTTAATAACAAACTATGTAGGAAAGTTAATCCAGCAGCAATAGAGGGGTTTTAAACCTTGTCAAGGAACAAGAGTGGCAGGATGTTTATAGTGCCGATAACATAGTTGATAAATCCAATGATTTCCTTAACACATTTCTCATGCTGTTTGAGAGCTGCTTTCCATTATAACGTTCTAAACGGGGTACTAGCAGTAACAGACAGCCCGGGTGGCTGACTTGTGGGATAAGGATATCTTGTAGAACAAAGTGGGAATTACATAAAAATGTCAGAAGTAGTCACAATCAAGCTACAGTAGCCCATTACAAACAGTATTGTAAGGTGTTTAAAAATGTTATTAGGAAGACAAAGAGTATGTGGTATGCAAATAGAATAGCTAATTCACAGGATAAAATTAAAACCATATGGTCAGTTGTGAAGGAAGTGTCTGGTCGGCAGCACAAGGTCGATGATATAAAGTCAGTTCGTAGTAAAAATATTTCTGTCACTGATAAATCAGATATAAGTACAGTATTTAACAATCATTTTCTGAGCATTGCTGGTGAATTAAATAAAAGTGTAATTGCTACAGGGAATCATATAGCTTTCTTGCCAAATGCCTTTCCGAGACTGATGTCTGAAATACACTCCTGGAAATTGAAATAAGAACACCGTGAATTCATTGTCCCAGGAAGGGGAAACTTTATTGACACATTCCTGGGGTCAGATACATCACATGATCACACTGACAGAACCACAGGCACATAGACACAGGCAACAGAGCATGCACAATGTTGGCACTAGTACAGTGTATATCCACCTTTCGCAGCAATGCAGGCTGCTATTCTCCCATGGAGACGATCGTAGAGATGCTGGATGTAGTCCTGTGGAACGGCTTGCCATGCCATTTCCACCTGGCGCCTCAGTTGGACCAGCGTTCGTGCTGGACGTGCAGACCGCGTGAGACGACGCTTCATCCAGTCCCAAACATGCTCAATGGGGGACAGATCCGGAGATCTTGCTGGCCAGGGTAGTTGACTTACACGTTCTAGAGCACGTTGGGTGGCACAGGATACATGCGGACGTGCATTGTCCTGTTGGAACAGCAAGTTCCCTTGCTGGTCTAGGAATGGTAGAACGATGGGTTCGATGACGGTTTGGATGTACCGTGCACTATTCAGTGTCCCCTCGACGATCACCAGTGGTGTACGGCCAGTGTAGGAGATCGCTCCCCACACCATGATGCCGGGTGTTGGCACTGTGTGCCTCGGTCGTATGCAGTCCTGATTGTGGCGCTCACCTGCACGGCGCCAAACACGCATACGACCATCATTGGCACCAAGGCAGAAGCGACTGTCATCGCTGAAGACGACACGTCTCCATTCGTCCCTCCATTCACGCCTGTCGCGACACCACTGGAGGCGGGCTGCACGATGTTGGGGCGTGAGCGGAAGACGGCCTAACGGTGTGCGGGACCGTAGCCCAGCTTCATGGAGACGGTTGCGAATGGTCCTCGCCGATACCCCAGGAGCAACAGTGTCCCTAATTTGCTGGGAAGTGGCGGTGCGGTCCCCTACGGCACTGCGTAGGATCCTACGGTCTTGGCGTGCATCCGTGCGTCGCTGCGGTCCGGTCCCAGGTCGACGGGCACGTGTTGAGCAATTCGGCGGTACGTCCACCCGGCCTCCCGCATGCCCACTATACGCCCTCACTCAAAGTCCGTCAACTGCACATACGGTTCACGTCTACGCTGTCGCGGCATGCTACCAGTGTTAAAGACTGCGATGGAGCTCCGTATGCCACGGCAAACTGGCTGACACTGACGGCGGCGGTGCACAAATGCTGCGCAGCTAGCGCCATTCGACGGCCAACACCGCGGTTCCTGGTGTGTCCGCTGTGCCGTGCTAGTGATCATTGCTTGTACAGCTCTCTCGCAGTGTCCGGAGCAAGTATGGTGGGTCTGACACACCGGTGTCAATGTGTTCTTTTTTCCATTTCCAGGAGTGTACTTCTCTGTGATACAAGCAAGAGGGAAGTTGAGTCAATAATTATATCACTGAAGACTCAGGACTCTCATGGTTATGATGGAATGCCTAGCAAAATATTAAACTACTGTGCTGCACACGTTAGCCAAGTATTTAGCCATATTTGTAATTTTTCCTTTGGGAATTGTCAGTTTATTGAACGATTAAAGATCTCACTAGTAAAGTCGCTTTATAAAAAGGGAGAAAGGGATAATGTAGACAATCTTAGACCTATTTCTGTGCCATCAGTGTTTGCTAAAGTTACTGAAAAGGTTGTGTATGTAAGGATAAGTGATCATTTGTCCGCGCCTGGTAGCTGAGTGGTCAGCGCGACGGAATGTCATAAATAACGGCCTGGCTTCGATTCGCGGCTGGCTCGGAGATTTTCTCCACTTGGGCACTGGGTGTTATGTTCTCCTTATCATAATCGTTTCATCCCCATCGACACGCAAGTCGCCGAAGTGGTGTCAACTCGAAAGACTTGGACCAAGCGAACAGTCTACCCGACGGGAGGACCTAGCCACATGACATTTCCATTTATTGTTCATTTTATATCACATGATTTGCTATCAAATGTACAGTTCGGCTTTAGAAGTCGTTTAACAATTGAAAATGCTGTATTCTCTTTTCTCTGTGAGATACTGGATGAGTTAACCAAAAGGTTTCGAGCGATTGGCGTATTCATTGATTTAACTAAGGCATTTGATTGTGTTGATCACAAAATATTGCTTCAGAAGTTGGACCATTACAGAATACGGGGAATAGCTCACAATTGGTTCAGCTCTTACTTTAGCAACAGGCAGCCAAAGGTCATGATTCACAATGTTGATAACGGCTGTGATGTGAGGTCTGAGTGGGGTACTGTCAAGTGGAGGGTGCCCTAGGGATCAGTGTTGGGGCCACTCCTGTTCCTTATTTACATAAATGATATGCTCTCTAGTATTACAGGTAATTCTAAAATATTTCTGTTTGCTGATGAGACTAGCTTGGTAGTAAAGGATGTTGTGTGTAACATTGGCTCAGTTTCAAATAGTGCAGTACATGACTTAAGTTCATGACTTGTAGAAAATAAACCAATGCTAAACCACAGTAAGACTCAGTTTCCACAGTTTCTAACACACAATTCAACAAAACTTGACCTTTTAATTTCACGGAATGCACATATGATTAGTGAAACTGAACAGTTCAAATTTCTAGGTGTTCAGATAACTAGTAAGCGGTCGTGGAAAGCCCACATTCAGGATCTTGTTCAAAGACTTAATACTGCCATTTTTGCTATTAGAATGGTATCTGAAGTGAGTGATCGTTCGACATGAAAATTAGTCTACCTTGCTTATTTTCGTTCGCTTATGTCGTTGGGGTAATCCTTCCCATTCTAAAAGAATATTTTTGGCTCAGAAACTGGCGGTTCGGGCAATAACTGGTGTAAGTTCACGAATCTCTTGTCGACCCCTGTTCACGAGTCTGTGTATTTTGACATTGGTCTCTCAATGTATATGTTCCTTACTGTCATTTATTGTTAACAATATTAGCTTATTCCCAAGAATAGGCAGCTTTCACTAGGTTAATACTCAGCAGAAATCAAACCTGCATTTGGATCGGACTTCCTTAACTCTTGTGCAGTAAGGTGTGCAGTATACTGCTCAATCCATTTCCAATAAGCTACCACTCGAATTCAAAAATCTTAGCAGTAATCCACGCGAGTGGATGGATCACTGCTTGTATTCTGTCGAGGTGTTCCTTGAAAAATTAAACTGATTCTTATTGTATTGTTTATTGCTTTTACTTAAACCTATGGATTGACTTTTTTCGGGTTCGTAAGCATTACTTTTACGTTGTAATTTCATGTGCTGACTCGTTCCATGACCTTGGAGATTTGCTCCTCAATTTGGTCCTACGGAACTTGATGTGTAAATAAAAAAATAACCATACTGGCTGAGTGTTATTTTATACACGAATCTGGGGACAAAATATGTTTTCTGGAATGTATAACCAGGTGGATTAAGATTACACAAGTGAGGTAACTAAAATGCGCTGTATCTACTTACTCTACTCGTCAATTTGCAAGCACTCCAGTAACTTTCATTTCAATCCAGGTACCTACAATCGTCGTCGCAAATCAAACCCAAACATATTTACTATTCAAGATATACTCAAAAGCCCTTGGTCTTGGGTCTTTGACTGTAAGTCTATGTGTACAAAGACACAGTGTACTAGCTCCTAGTATGCGTTATGTACCAATATTCCAATGGATTAGGGTCAGCGTCTGTGACTGGTCACAGTGTCCAGTCAACCGGATTCGAGATCGGGCAGTGCCTATATCTTGAATAAAAATCTTCACCAATGGGTGGCGAAGACTTCCGGTGTGAGGTGGTGCCCTCTTTCTGCCAAAGGCCTTGTAAAAGAGGGTGAGGGACCAGAGTTTAGAGCAATCTATTGCCCTTGTGGCGGCAAACTGTCACTAAAAGCCTGCAATGAAGATGAGGAAGGCAACGAAAACCACTGAATTAAAGCTGCATAAATTACGTCCTCGGGACATGAAACCAATAACAGAAAGTCTCATCATAATTTGTCCATTGACAAAAGATTCTGGGTATTCTGGGTTAGTCCACCATTCGGATGTCTGGAAGTGGGCTACCAAGGCGCACGTAACCATGATAAAATGATGGAATAATTAACGAAAGGATAAAGGAAAAAATTCTAAGAGTCAGAGCGTGGAATGTCAGAAATCTGAATGTGGAAGAGAAGTCAGAGCTGTGGAAATGGAACTGCAAAGACTGAGTCTCGATATAGTGGGGGACAGTGAAGTGAAATGGGAAGCAGCTTTATTTAGATATTTGTATATATATAAAATAGAAAATGCGTCCTAGCTACGCTAGAGCCGTCAGCTGTTTCCGATGTTCCCTTCACTGTCATTTTGTCACCGAGGGGTCTATAAGCCTGATTTTCGTCTTCTCATTTGCGAGGAAAGCCTCCTGTTGAACAGTGACAGCCAGTATTTCTTTAAAATTGATGTCAGCTGAAGTTTACATGAGGATACTTCTCTTCTGCTCTGCTCCTTTTGTACTGCTGACGTCACCATAACAACCAAAAACCACAGTACAGTTTTGAGCATAATGTTTGAATACATAGGCTATGTATCGATTGAAAAGTACGGAAAACTTGGTGCTCAGATCCCACTTCACACGGTGAAGGAGGAAGCCTTCATCTACCACATTGGTGCCTGTTCTTAGGTCATGAGCTGCATAACTGTCCTCTGGAAAAGCATCGCAGGGAGAAGATTTATTTCCTTTCCTCATTTCCCCTTCATTAAAAAGAGCCAAGGGAAATGGCGGTAATTCGTCTACCGCAAGCTTTCCAACATCTTAATTTTTTTTTTTTTTTTTTTTTTTGCAATCTTTGGAAAATTGTCAGTGGGTCTACAGTTACAGTTTCACCGTGCACTTTTACGGAATTTTCGCACTAGCCAAGGACAACACAACATTCTTCTGATTTTACGTTACCAAAATTACAACCAGTATAACTTTGCTTGGTTATGGTACCAGTTTGTAGGGCTTGGTGGCTATATGTTTTCGAGTCTCATTTTATTCCTGTCGACAGAGACATAAGTGAATTCATTTTTGCAAAATGAGGATGGTCATTGAACCATTCATAAATCTTTTTAATACCTGTAGATCAAAAAGCTGCTCCTCACTTCAAAGCGTTACTCTAGTAAACTCCTCTCATGACGAGTAGATGGCGGTTGCTTTAAGGGATCCTCCAACCTACCTCACTGGAACGGAATAACTTACGCCTTTTCTTCATGTAATGGAGCGCATTACAGTCTGCTCTCTGCGTGTGTCTGACCAAACCTCTGCCCTAGGGGACGCATTTCGATTTATGGTGAAATAAACTTTATCAGTGAAATCCTTGAAAACGTGTGGGTGACTGGTTTTCAGCGCTGTCATGTCTTGCACGTAGATATCGGTACATTTTCCGTATTGTAAATGATCACTTACATTTAAGAATGGCATCATTTTCTGAAGACAGGCCAACGGCCATTCCAATCACCACGACGCTCAGAATCTATTAACTCCTTCATTAAACACTTCTCGGCTATTGTTCATAGGAACATATTATGTTTATATCTAAAGCCGACCGCTGTGGCCGAGCTGTTCTATGCCCTTCAGTCGGAACTGCGCTGCTGCTACGGTCGCAGCTTCGAATCCTGCCTCGGGCATGGATGTGTCTGATGTCCGTAGGTTAGTTAGGTTTAAGTAGCTTTAAGTCTATGGGACTGACGACCTCAAATGTTAAGTCCCATAATGCTTAGAGCCATTTGAACCATTTTTCTATACGTAAGATCTTAACTATGGCAAATAAGTACGTACTTAATAATCTGAAAGTGGCTCCACTATTTAAATATGAGCATAGTGAAGCTATTTTGTTTATTCACATAAGAGAACTCGACAAGAAATGCTAAGAATGGTGTACTCGATTGTGAAGAGTGAACAGTTCTGGTGGCGGGAAAACTGACCTTTCCCAGAAGAAAGCCACAACAGTCGTACAGGATGACTAACAATCAGTTTTCCTGGTATCAGTGCAAGGCGGTGTGAGGAGATATACCTCTTTGTATGTTCGTTTTTATTTATAACTAATAACTGTATTACATCTAGCGCTAACGTATTTTGTGGAAGATAAATACTTCCCAGACATGTCTCCGCACAACGTATTTTTTGGGTAATAAACACTCTCCATGTATGTTTGCGCACTTCGTCACCAATAATTTACAAGGCGTGCTGCAGAAGGATCGGTATGATTGTGAAACAGTGTGTAGTTGTTTCCTGCAACGTATTGCTTAACGGAAAGTGGGTGACTCACTTGCTTGTCGTCATTCTGCTGACGCATAAATGAGGAAAGTGACCTCATTCTGGTGACCAGTCTTCCCTCACATTTCTTATCTCGACCCCATCTTCCTCGGACTGCCACCAGTCAAATCCCCACAACGCAGTTTATTCCACAATACGGCTTTGCTGTACATAGTTGGGTTGGGTTGTTTTGGGGGAGGAGATCAGACAGCGAGGTCATCGGTCTCATCGGATTAGGGAAGGATGGGGATGGAAGTCGGCCGTGCCCTTTCAAAGGAACCATCCCGGAATTTGCCGGGAGCTTGTA
Organism: Schistocerca piceifrons; assembly: GCF_021461385.2. Taxonomy (NCBI): domain Eukaryota; kingdom Metazoa; phylum Arthropoda; class Insecta; order Orthoptera; family Acrididae; genus Schistocerca; species Schistocerca piceifrons. Next base: position 1,161,065,150 of record NC_060138.1, on the reverse strand, counting down.
GTGAAGTCTTTTGGTATTTGGTCTTAACCCACTTGATTTAGTAATAAACATTAATTTCATACCAATAAAAAACTGTTTTTATATTTTACGATTTTTACATCCCCTGCAACGTAGGAACTACTTGTTCTAAAGGAAAAATGGATAAGGCCCTTCTTGTAGGAAATTTAATGCAGTTTAATTTTACACTGGGAAACATTTTCGCTAGAAGCCGCAGTTTTAGAGTCACTCTAAGAAAAAAGTGACCTTTAAATGCTCCTGCACCCCAACGCTCACATTCCATAGGTGAGAATTTTGGTACGTATGTTATATGTGGCGCTGCTGGACATGACATTCATCAGTTTTACTCATAAAAATACAGTTCATAACGTAAATATTAGGCGTAAAACAATAGTTAGATGAGCACTGAACGTCCAGCGGCGCGAACTTGTAATAGGTCAGGCAAAATAATTAACAGAAAACTTTACAGGTGTTTAATAGACAAAATATAAAGTGTTAACAAAATCAAAATGGACACAAAGAGGACAGCAGGTCAGAACGAGCGAAACGAAAAAGTACCTAGTGTATTAGGTGGCAGTAATTCACTAGACGAGAGCATAGATCACGTCACGGGACGACAACAGGCTTACGTTGAGTACCATAACCCGAACGTCAACCATGAAATTCAGATGGTGAGTTCATCGCAAAGAAAACAAGGTACGAAGGACGACATGAATGGAGACAGTGGTTATGTTAATGAATCGATTGATAAGTTCAGTTCATCGAAAGTCAAGGTGAACCGACGGAAACGCGAGAAAAAGAATCTGAGAATGAGGACACCACAGAACAAGAAAGCGAAAAACCACTGAGCATGAACGATTTGTTAAAAATTTTGTCTGCACAGATTGCAGCACCAGGTGGTAATATTAACAGCCAAATTAAAACACAAGGTGTTAAAATCAGTAAACAGATCGAAAATGTAGACACAAAAGTAGGTGTTGTGAGTAATGCAATCAAAGACTTAAAAACTGAGATAGATACGATCGGTAACAATGACGCCACTATGCAGGGACAGATTAATGACATTAACGATAGGTTCGATACCGAAATAATGACATTTCAAGACACAGTAGAATACTTGGTTGTGAGAAAAATTGATGAAAAATTTGTCGGCCTCAAAACCGAATTAGTAAACAAATGTAAAACTGAAATTTCTCAACTGAGACAAACGGTGAATGATTCCGAAAAGGAACTGAGTAAACAAGTGCCAACATGCGAAAAGAAGTGTGAGCAGAACACTTCCCAGATTCAAGATAAAGTGAGCGACCTTGAACGGAAAATGAGAGAAAAACCGAATTATGCCACTGACAGAATAATTTGTTGTAAATTGCTACAGGGCGAAGAATGATTCAATCCGTCAAAGGAGCATAATGGATGGCACCCATTATTTTTTTTTGAAAAACTGTGAAAAGAATTTTCCTGATTATGTAATGGACCAGGAAAAGATCAATGTTGCTATTAGCGAATTAGCTAGCGATGCGAAAAGATGGGGCCTAAATCTGGATACTGAACAAACGTCATTTGGCGAATTTAAACAGAAATTTATAGAGAACTACTGGTCAGAGCAAAAACAGGACTACCTATGGCGGGAATTTATAATGGCCCTGTTATATGACAACAGAGGCAGCAGCTCAATGAAAGAATTTTGCAAAATGTGGTATCGGAAACTGACACACTTAAGAAACAGACAAATGGAATCCAAAATAGTGTGGAAACTGTGGAAAAAGCTTCTGGAGGATTCAAAACGTTGCTTGGGAAGTAATCACAAAAGCTTCTCGTCAGTTTTGGAAAGAGTAGCAGACGAGGACCACTGGAGAGGGAAATATGAATATCATCAAAATAAAAACTGGAGTAGCGATAATCATTAGTATAATGAAAAAATGAGAACAAACGTTATTGTGTAAACATGATGCAAAGTGGTACAGGGAGAGGTTGTGGTAACTTGTCATTTTGCGGTAGAGGATTTGCATCGCGAAACCATCAAAACCGAAATGACGCGGAAAACTAAGGCCCATGTGTTTTACATGTCACATCCGCGCGCACAAATATTACCGGCCCAAACTAAAGAAATCACACTGGCTAAAGCAAAGTGAATTTAAGAGACAACTAAGTGGCAGAACTGCGCCACCGAATGGGGCATGCAGAACAACAGATGCGAGCATGAATGAGTCACGGGCAACAGAAAATGCTGAAGGCGATAGTGTGAGAACTGAGCAACTGTGTGTACTGAACTTGGTGGAGCGATCAGCTATCCATAGCGAGGCTGCGGTAGGGGCAATAGGAAGAGATGACATCAGAAAGGAATTCAGTGGACCTGTTTTGGTGAGAAATGTGACCGAAATGAAAAAGGAATCGGACACGTTGTTAAGTAAAAGCGAAATGACACACAATTTGTGCGAAAAGGAGTCTTCAGGGATCGCAGATTGGCATGATGATTTGTTTCACAGTTTAAAGCAATATGAGTGGGAAATCTTTGAAAAGATTCATATGACCAGAGAATTAATAAAAGGGAGAAAAGAAAGGGGAAACCTGGAAAAGACGGTGTTGACCGAAAATGAAGAGCAGATGAAAGTAGTCAGCACCATATAAGGTGTGCGAGCAACGATTCCAGAGGAAGTGGTTGGCAAGGGAAAGGAAAGCACCACGCAAAGCTCGCGAGCTGCTGATGTTAAAGAAATTGGAGATAAAAACAAAAAAATGGTCGGTATAAATAGGATTCTGGAGGAGGATGAAATCCTTGATACTATGGATGAATCGATCATGGCTGATGAAAGATTCGTACAATTAAATATTTTTGATGGTCATAAGTATATAGATTCAGATGAATACATGTGAAACATTGAAATTCAAGACGATTATACTAAATATGAAACAGTTGACATCATCAAAAGTGACATTGAAGGAATGCCTGCGACTGGAAACGAAATAGAAAATTTAGGAAAGAATCGAAATTTTGAAAATAAGAAAACTGACAAAAGGTCATTATCTAAGAGTAGCGTTCATGTTGGAATCAGACAGTGAACATGAAATAAGTGATAGTTCAGACGAGGAATATGTAGAAATGGAAGAAAGGGAACAAAGTGTAATGGAAGATGTATCTGAAAAGCAAAATGAAGTCTTTTCCAAAAAAAAAATCCTGCAGTAAATATCGAACCGAAAAAGAAAGAGCCACCAGACGATACGATACGGTGGCAAGCGTTGACAAGAGTCGTGAAAGACATGGACATCAGGAAACCGAAAAAGCCCCCCCCACATATGTAATTGGACAGTGAATAACATATCATGAAGCACTACATGCTTGAACTAGATAGATCATGTCGAACCTATTGCGACCTCAATCATAAGGCATGGGGCAGGTTTATTGCAGACATAGAAATTGTAATGAATACCCTCTATCGTTAAACTACAGGATGTACACCCGAAGAAATTCTACTTTGTCATAAGAGCAAAAGTATAGTTGAAGAAACCTTACAATTTCCACCCTATATAGAACTAGATCTGAGGGAGCAAAGAGACTTAGAAAAAGAATAAAAGAAAAAGCGGAAGCCAGACCCAAAAGGTACGATAAGGGCCTTTAAGTGACGAAATTCAAAATTGGAGATTTTGTTCTCGTAAAAACCTACAAAGAACTTAATGAAATAAAACAAGAAATTTCTAAATTAAAATATATTTATAATGGTCCCTTTGAAGTGCAAGGAACTCCGCACACTAACGCCTATTATCTTGTTTATCTTAAGCCAATGGAGCCATTAGTTGTTCGTAACACTGTAGATTTAAAACCTTACATCCACAGAAATGAATAATAAGGGGCAAACTGAAAAAGTGTATATGTATTTAATCAAACAGTATTTTACTCTGTATGCTCTTGTTCATGATGTTTTGTTGTCAAGTGTTGTTATGTTGGAAAAAACTACTGCTACATACCTAAAAGTTTCAGAATCGGTAGATAATTGGATATTCAAAGTACATGTAAACTCCAGGTTATGTCATAGATAATGACTGTATTGATTGAATATTGCAGCACGATGAAAAACATTGCCAAATGTGTCAACAGGCAGACAAGTGTTGATGGTGAAAATAATGGAGGACTGCCAAATATGTCTATAGGCAGACAAAGGGTGAAAAGTTTATATAGTGTACTGAGTATTGCGATTTCATAATGAGCTGCATGAATATTTGAATCAGACAAAACATAATTTCTTAATGATCATATAGTGACAAATAGGTTTAGAATATCCATGTGTAATGAAAGCTGTTATGTAAGCAGTATGTAAATTCCTATATGTATACTTTTTTTACAAGATTGACTCATTTATAGAATGGTATGTATGTATTTTTTGAATGCAACAGAAATTCCTATTTTTGTTTTGTTTTAATACTTGATGAAACAGTGTTTTATATGAACAGTTATGTGAAGTGTTTGTTGTGTAAAGTATTTGCAAAAATTCTTTTCTATCGCCCATCACTGTTTTGATGTATTATTGATGTTTCATTGACGTATCCCCGTCGGGAAACCTCAATGAAACATGGAGCATGTGTAACTCTTATATCGATTACAAGTAGATTTATGTTATGCAACTGTGTATCTGCAATTATTGAGTCTGTATTCTGTGTTAGTTAAAGTCACTGTTTTTGACAGGAAATTTAGAATTGTGTAATGTATATATGAAAGTGGCAAAATGAATTTTTAAAAGGATAAATTACTATATTATGTGTACGAATATAAAAAAGACAATGTTTGTTGAGAGCTGGTTCATGGTTGGGGAACTTGTATTTGTAATACATAAAAGACGTTGAGAAGTCCCTCCGCAACGGAAGTGGCATTGCGTGATGTAAAAGGTGATTTTGGCAGTCGAACTGAGCAGCTCTTTGGTACGCAGTATGTGGCTAGCTGTAGCACAGTACACTTCGACGGTGCTAAGAGAGGCAACTGGAAGCTGTTTTGCAAAGGATTTTTGCCTCATATGTGGATCTGGCTATTATTTGGTATTCTCAGCAAAAATGAATGGCTCTAATATTTTGAAAATTCGGCCGCCAAGAAGAAATTTTATAGAGCATTCAGACATCAAGAGCCGTGATACAGTTAGCCGCCATGTCGCTTACCACCAAAATTTCGCCACTGCTTTACTAACTTCATACATCCAGCTGTGTATATGGGCAGGAAGCAGTTAATTTGTGTGTGCGCTTTTAATAATAATCCAAATACTATAAATATGTGTCTGGAACAATATCTTCTACACTGATCCCGAACCTATGCAGCGTCCTCTCCTAAATGCTACTAAAAGCGAGTATCCTATTTTAAATGAACAGTTCTTGCATTCAAGTGTTTTAAAGTCTTTTTTTGTCAAATATAAAAGGAGTAGCAAGAGTTAAAGTCAAAACCACAAAAGAGAAGTTAGATAGGATTTGGCTAAAGTACTTTCAGTTTATGCAAAGTATAGTTTTGCAGGAATACAGTGCTAGATTGTGTAAATGTTATTGTCTAAAATACATGCATCACAGATAATGAAAAAGGAAAATAAGTTAAGCTCATTTTAAACATAGTGTGGTCTTAATTTCTATCATGAATGGCTCCTTGTTCGAAGTTAATTAAGCTCAGTGTTAATTTTTTTGTCTTGCAAAGTGAATTATGAACTACGCCAAGTGAAGTGAAATATTAGCTTTGTTTGAATTAATCTTTTCTACTGAGATAATCATAAAGCTCAACTAGTGATACTGTACTAGTTTTTGGGTCCACGTCATATCCTCCACATATTAGAAAGATAATTGGACTATTATTGCTGCTAAGCAAAAATGATATATTTAGACGAGTTTAAACAGTGTATTTATGACACTATTTATCTTTATTTGTATTTTTTTTGTTTCAAGTCAGTTAATATAGTAGCCCCTCATGTCCAAATTTAGTTCTGCACTTCATGCAGCAACATTTCAGAATTGCTTCAAGCAATGATCTTGAGTATAGCTGTTATTAGTATGAGCTTGGTGCACATTTGCTTTCCATAATTACTAGTGTTTGCGTTATTGATAACCGCTGATACATACAGCTCAGAGTGCCCTGTGTCAGTTTGTATCCTGTGCGCTATTCAAAGAGAAATATCAACGAAAGTAGCTTTAATAACCAATGTTCAATTTTCATAAAGATATATTTCTAAATTAATGTGCCTAACTGGGCTGGTGGCCGTTCATTTTTTCATTCACATGTGATTTTTACCACTTTCATTAACTCCCGAGATTAAAGTCCGTTTAGTTTTTCTGTTAATTTCACCATATTCGAAATTATGATCCGATACCTTTGTCCATTAGATACACGCGTGGTCAAAATTCGATATCCTCTCAGAGGGTAACGTTAGCTTGTTTCACGGTACGCTTGTGCATCGTACATGGCAAGTTGGCGTTATTCGTGGCTTTTCCCGTGATAGGACTAAAGGTTCGGTTGTTACGGAAGAGTGACGTATAACATTCAAGCTATCTTTATACGTTGTTCATGACACTCTTCCCTACCATTGTACAAAACTTTGCGACCTCATGGAATTTTTGCCCTATTTGCCCTGGTGTGATCTTCATTGACTGGGCTAACTGTTGTCAAGGTGCCTTATGTTGTCACCACTAATCCCATAGAAGTAGATGAATGCCCTCACCCCTGCCCCTGTAACATAATTCCAACCCAAACGGCATTCGCATGTGGCACATTACATGTCTCGAGCAGACGTCCGCCAAGTCACAACTATGGACCTGGTGTAATGAGAAACTTGATTTATCTGACACCCATTGGAACCGTAACTGACGATGTCATTTACTGTGTTTCTCAGCACATTGTTCATCGTACATTGTTAAACATGGAGATCTGCAACAGACCACCCCTACGTGCTCACATGTTGATCCAACGACATCGACAACTGCTATTGCAGTGGGCAAGGGACCATTGGGATTAGACCGTCGATCAATGAAAACGTGTCGGCTCTTCGGCTGAATCACACTTTTGCTACACTATGGAGATGGTCGTCTCCACAAACAGTTTCATCCAGGAGAACGACGGCTCGAAACTAACAGCGCACCATGGATGCAGGCTGGTGGGAGCAGTATTATCCTATGGGAGATATTCTCATGCGCTGGCATGGGACCTGTGGTAGTAATCGAAGACGCGACGCTGATAGTTGCGAACCAACTGCATCCCTTCCTGCCTGATGTCTTCCCCGAAAGCGATGTCATATTTCAGCAGTATAACTTTCCATGTCTCGGAGCCAGGACCACGCACGGTAGCTTGAGGAACATTCCAGTGGACTCACGTAGATGACTCGGCGACCAAATTCGCCTGATGTAAATCCTGTAGAACATACCAGGGTCGCTATCGAGCGCCATCACCAAGAACGCAAATCAACGACCCACAAATTGCGCAAATTACATGACATGTGCGTAGACATCTAATGCCACATACCTCCACAAACCTACCAAACATCCGTGGGATTCCTGATACGCAGAACCAGTGATATATTTCGTTCCAATGATGGACAAACAAGTTACTGAGCAGGTGGTCATAATGTTTTGGCTCAACAGTTTGGGTTAGAGTCTGAGTTAATCCTTGTAAGCTACTATTTGAGTAACTGAAAAAGTATAACATTAGTCAAAAAAGAAATTGTCTTAGGTTATTGAAAACTAATCCATCATTCTGTCTCATACGTTTTCTGATATCAATTAATACCAGCAATATAATCTTCCTATTTTTTGAAACAGTATGTAGTACATCTGAATGTAAATCAGATTGGCGAGTCTCTCTTAAACGGTATTCTGCAAAGGCTGACAGTTTCGTTCCTAGTCTCCAATATGCGACAGCTTTGTCTGAATGACCAATAAATGATTTCCCATAGCGCTTGTAAGTGATGTTATGCATACCACTCTGCGATAACCTTACACTGTGTCTGTACTATTGATTGCTACCTTACCTATGTATCACTAACATTTGTGTGAGTCACACGTCTTTTTAATCTGTCGTTGCGATAGTCAGTTGTCACCCAGCAAAAGATTAACAAGCGAAACAGATCAGTCAGATTCGTTTCATAAATATTAGATATATGAAACGTCTAAGAGTGTTTACAGTATTGAGATAACACGACACAGTCAAGCTAATAATCAGCCTCTGGAGAAAGAACGCGCCGACTTGTTCATTCATTGGTCCTGGTACGTTAATGTGAACTCGGTCTACATTCGACGTCAATACGAAATAACTGGACTGACATACTTTTAACTTGAAAAACATCTATATTTGCATCTACACGACTTAGCTGAAACTGACACTTAAGTGCCTGGGTTTCATCGAATCACTTTCACACCATTTCTCTTCCATTCCATTCCCGAATAGCAAGCTGAAAAAACAAACTTAAATCTTTCCTTGGGAACTCTGATTTCTCTTATTTTATTATAATGATCATTTTCTCTATGTAGGTGGACGTCAACAAAATAATTTCTCATTCGGGAGAGAAAGTTGGAGATTGGAAGTTTGTAAAAACATCTCGCTGCAACAAAGAACGGCTTTTTTGATTGCCATCCAAACTCGCGTGTCATGTCCGTGAAACTCTCTGCCCTATTTCGTGACTGCCCTTCTTTGACCGTTTTCTATGTCCTCCATCAATCTTATTTGGTAAAGACCCCATACCGTCTTTTTCATCATCCTTCATCCCCATTACGGTCGGAGGGAGGCAATGGCAAACTACCTCCGCTGGACTTTGCCTAGTCAGCGGTGTGGGTTTCCCGAATCGTCCCCAACACTCCTCGGTGTATGGGGCTTCCTCATCATCCCATACCGCACTACAGTACTCTAGCAGAGAACGAACAAGCGTTTTGTAGGCAGTCTCTTTAGTAGACATGTTGCATTTTCTAAGTGTTCTGCCAGCAAACACCATCCTTGATTCGCCTAGCCCACAACTTAATCGATGCGATCGCCCAATGATGTTCGTCAGTGTTACCATCAGGTACCGAGTTGAAATGGCAGCCTTTAGATTTGTGTAAGTTATTGTGTAATAGAAATTTTACTGACTCCTTTTACTATTCAAGTGCATGGCCACAAACTTTTCATTATTTCGGGTCAATTACCATTCTTGCTAGCAGAGAGAAATTTTGTCGTATTATTCTCTTTTTTTTGGTCTTCTGCTGACTTTATTTCCTTGTAAATGGCAGCATTACTGCAAGCAATCGAAGATGGTACTCAGATTTCCTTCTAGATAACGGATTAGGAATAGCAGAGGCTTAGAGATCACTTCTCTTTCGTTAGACGACTTTACGGCAATTACTACGAATTGTGACCTTCTAACCAAAAATCGCTAATCCAGTCGCACAACTGAGGCGGTATTCCGTAGGTATCAAAAGCCTATTGGAAGGGTAGAAATATGAAATCAATTTGGCATCCACTCTCGATAGCATTCATTTCTTCATGAGAATTAAGAGCTAGAAGTGTTTCTCAAGAACGATTTTCCGAATCCTTGCTGACTATATGTCAACAGATCGCTTTCTTCGAGGTAATTCATAATGTCGGAGCACAATATATGTTCCAAAGTCCAACTGCAAATCGAGGTCAGTGATGTGGGTCTGTAATTCAGTGGATTACTCCTATTTCCATTCATGAGTATTGGAGTGACCTGTTTAATTTTCCAGTCATTAGGTGCAGAACTTTCTTCGAGCGAGCGGCTGTATACGATTGCTAAATATGGAGCTATTACATTAGCATAATCTGAAAGGAACCTAATTAGTATGGGATTTGGACTGTAAGTCTTGCTTTTATTGGGTGATTTAAATTACTTCACTACAACGTGGATATTTATTTTTAATTTACTCATGTTCTCTGCAGTTCTGATTTGAATCTGGAATTTACTTCGTCTTATTTGGTGAAAGAATTCCGGGAAACCGTATTTAGTATTTCCGCTTTATCGGTGCTGTTGTCGGTAACATCACGATCACTATATGCGAATTTAGACTTTCTCGGTGAATCTCGGTGACGAAGTCTTTTCAGATTGTTAACCAAGTCGAGGCGTCGTTCTGCGGCAACGTTTTGACTAGTTTCCTACTTGTCGTCTTCTGGCAAAGTCTTCAGTAACGGTATTGGTTATGTATTGCCGCTTTGTACTTTACATACAACAAGTATCTCTTTGGATTTTCTGCCTGATTTGGAGACAGGTTTTCGTTGTGGAAAGTGTTAAAAGCATCTCGTATTGAAGTTATCTCTGAATTTAGAGCTTCTGTGAAACTTTGCCAATCCTGTGGCTGTTGCTTCATTTAAACTTCGCAGACCTTTTTTGTTGCTTCTGCGACAGTATCCTGACAATTTTTTGTGTACCACTGAGAATCAGTTCCGTCTGTTTTTTTATTTATTTGGTGTAAATACCTCAACTGCTGTCGATACTATTTCTCTGGATTTATGCCAAATTTGCGCTACACTTGGTGCTTATTCATTTCAGCTACGTTACGTTAGGGAAAATAGATTAAGGAAAGGCAAACCTACATTTCTAGCATTTGTAGACTTAGAGAAAGCTTTTGACAATGTTGACTGGAATACTCTCTTTCAAATTCTGAAGGTGGCAGGGGTAAAATACAGGGAGGGAAAGGCTGTCTTCAATTTTTACAGAATCCAGATGGCAGTTATAAGAGTCGAGGGGCATGAGAGGGAAGTAATGGTTGGTAAGGGAGGGAAACAGGGTTGCAGCCTATCGCCGATGTTATTCAATCCGTATATTGAGCAAACAGTAAAGGAAACAAAAGAAAAATTCGGAGTAGGTATTAAAATCCACGGTGAAGAAATAAAAACTTTGAGGTTCGCCGATGACATTGTAATTCTGTCAGAGGCAGCAAAGGACTTGGAAGAGCAGTTGAACGGAATGGGCAGTGTCTTGAAAGGAGGATATAAGATGAACGTCAACAAAAGCAAATCGAGGATAATGGAATGTAGTCGAATTAAGTCGGGTGATGCTGAGGGAATTAGATTAGGAAATGAGACACTTAATGTAGTAACTGAGTTTTGCTATTTAGGGAGTAAAATAACTGATGATGGTCGAAGTAGAGAGGATATAAAATGTAGACTGGCAATGGCAAGCAAAACGTTTCTGAGGAAGAGAAATTTGTTAACATCGAGTATAGATTTAAGTGTCAGGAAATCATTTCTGGATGTATTTGTATGGAGTGTATCCATATATCGAAGTGAACATGGACGATAAATAGATTAGACATGAAGGGAGTAGAAGTTTTCGAAATGTGGTGCTACAGAAGAATGCTGAATATTAAATGGGTATATCATATAACTACTGAGGGGGTATTGAATAGAATTGGTGGGAAGAGAAATTTGTGGCACAACTTGACTAGAAGAAGGGATCGTTTGGTAGAACGTATTCTGAGGCATCAAGGGCTCATCAATTTAGTATTGGAGGGCAGCGTGAAGGGTATTACCGCAGTAGGCACTGGGAGATGAAGAAGCTTGCACAGGATAGAGTAGCATGGAGAGCTGTATCAGACCAGTCTCTAGACTGAAGATCACAACACAAACAACAACGTTAGGGAAGTGATTCACGGTCCTGTTTTGTCTCATTTTACTGAATTTTTCATTTTGATTTTGACTTCACTTGTTCCTTCCGAAACTACCACCACATGTTACCTTAGGCTGATGTGATAGGTTATCATGAGCTGCCCATGTAGTAGTTGGATTGCGTATTCTTCCGGCGACCATGTAAACAGCGTGCTGAGTTTATTTTTGTTTAAACCAGATAGGCACTGTGCCGGGTGTTACAATTTTTGTTCATGAGATTACCTTGTATTGCCCAAGTGGAACCGAAATGAGCACGAAACGCTCTAGTGTTGAGTGCAAGCGCTTTCAACAACCATTCCTCGCCCATTGATGGTGCCTTTCATAGAGACCAGATGAGCTGTGGGCCTGGAGCAACAGATAATTTATCTGTAGTTAGTCGCTCCCAGTGAGTGTGAACCATGCCACGTGTTCTCGGTTCCATAGCTATCATTTAATGCTGCAATGCACATTGTAGAACTCAAGATTGTGTATTCAGTGAATAGCTAAGTGCACAGACAAATTTCTTTTCTTCCATATTTTTCCACTTTAACTGGGACTTCTGCGACCACGTGTCTCAGATCCAGTATTTATCCCTGCTGTCTGTTTGTTGTCTGACTGTTCTCATGGGAATATAATGCACGTGTTCCTCGTTCTTTGCTGATGTGTGCGTGTGGAGTAACTGAGCGTTGTTCCATCCTTAGTCTTGCTTCGCTGTGTTGACCACAGAGCTGGAGCCACTTACAATGTTTCCCCTGCATCCCATTCCGATATATATTAAGAGACCTTCCATTTAATAAACCATCACGTTTATACTATTAATGCTATGTATTGTGAACGTGTTTCAAAATGTAAGTCTGTTGCAATACCATGTCCGTCAGAATAAACAATCATCACTTCTGATCAAACAATCTATTCTTCTCCTTGAATGTTTCTTTTCTACTACGTAACTCCGATTTCCATCTTCTACCTTGTGCCTATTCCAAAGAATCAGATAAATCGAATGTATCTGTGTCCTGAAAACAGAATAAGATTCATATTAAAGAATGCTTAACGAAATGAACCCCAAAGCAACGTCCACAACGTCACTTAACATTACATGCTTACTTAAAGACCAAATTATCAGTTGTGTGAAACATTGCTAACCTCAATTATTGGCCATACTTGATAACACAAATTATTTGCCATATTCGCTGATTCTAATTGATTTGGAGGGTAATATACAAATATAGACGAACGCGAGACAGGCGGAAATTCATGATTATCACCCTGGTTTATAAATAGAGGCATTATGTGCGTAGACTTTTAAAAAACAAGAACGTCCGTTTCGGGGATTATAAGTAGAATTAATCAGACAATCCCTTTCACAAGCAAAAAAGAGCATTGTGATGAAATATTTAACAGTTACCGAAAATTAGACAAGCGTTTGCGTTTCGATATTGTTGTATCTGAGATTTGGTATTTCTTACTAATGTGACTGTTGTCTTTGGGTGTCGTAATGGTACTAATACTATGATTCAAATTACATGACATCCAACGATTAAGGCCAAAGTTTGGGACAAGTACTGTCTACAGGACGCCGCAACGGCGCTCGTCTGTCCACAGCGATAGAAAATCTCTGCAAAGAGTATCTCTTACAAAAATCACAGAAAATATCTGAATTTGCATATGGTGAAAATTTTTCTGTTACAGTTGAACCTTTGCAGAAGAAGAACCTTTGCAGTGAAAGATAACTTATGCGTTTTGATACGTCTAAGAAGCAAGATATTGCTGAACCCAACAGCGTGGTCAATCTGGTGCGGAAGGTACAGAGAAACTAGATAGATTCCGGTAGCAGCAAATTGTTTGTGTGTGTCGGTCTAAGCTTATAGGGAAGAGAAGAGTTTAAAGTAGAGAAGATAATACACTATTTAACTCTTGCCTTGTATCAGCGACTCTATCTTTGTAAGTAGTCGTGGCAGAAGTACAGCAGATGTACTAGTGTTGGTGTTGGTAACATCAAATTTTGTTTCGGTAGAGGATGTGGTAGAAAAAGGATAAATTTAGTCATAGTAGATCGAAACAAAGAGGACTTATGGCCTTTCTTTCTGTCAAAGGAACACCCGCTGAGAGTGGAAGAAGATGCCAGAGGATAATAACTACAGGTTGAGCAGCGTATGGGTAGCCATCTCATTGTTAGTGTGGTAGTAACAGGAACTAATACAGATAAGGAAAAATAGTGTGATACGCACTGTAAACCTAGTTCAGTATTCAGACTAGAAAAAAAAAGAAATAGATTGTCATAAAGATTTACACAAATATTATTTTGTACGTAATGATTCAATGTCCTGATGAACGTGAGCTAGAATAAATAATAAATAAAAAAAATATGGTGTAGATATCTACAGGGTCTTTACGAATGTCAGAGGTCTATCCTACGACAGAATTAAACAATTAAGTTACACAAATGTTTCTAGAGTACATGAAACTATCCGATACTCCTCTCCCGAATGATCTTCCCTAAGTTGCTTATTGTTCTGTGTTTATCACTTGCAAGCTTCGGAAAAAGGAGTTTCTTGCCATTTTGTCAGTATTTAACTCCTAACAAGTGTGAAATGTTAAATCTTTTTCTCTCTTAAAAAAAAAGAAAAAAAAAATTAAACAAGTCTGAAATTCATTACGTCTCGATAAATGTCAAAAAATATGTTCTTAATTATGATTAAAGTTTAAGTCACGGTTTTTTCTTGAAATAAGGGAAGTACTGGCGTGTGGAAAAGTTTTGTATTTAAGAACTGTTAGGCAGTGGAAGCTAAAACGAAGTGAGAGCTGACAATGCAAGTACCATTCCCACAGTCACATTGGATGCGGAAGTAGTACAGCTAACCGCTGTAATCGGACTATACGTATCGCATTGATTTTGAGTAGTTACACTTATTTACGGCAAATTCTGCAACCCCCCACGTGGCAGCAACGCAAGCGCATCCAGGCGGTTGAAGAGACACGGCAGTGCCCCAGGACAAGCAGTTGCATGTGTTGCGGGCGGGCGTCAGCTGCGCCCCTTGCTGTAAACTGGTTGCGGTGATGCGCCAGGTGACATTATACTGCCTCAGGGCAACGTCCTACGTGTGAGCCAGTGACTCCACAGCTTGCGTTGCCTGAGTGTTCTGCCCCTCTCATTTGCTTCCATATGACACCCTTGTGGCCTTATAAGAATGGAGTAAGTCAGCTTTTTGTATAATTTCTTTAATGTATACTTCAGACTGTATCAACATCATCATCATCCTGTTCATTCAGGAATCTGTCTTTATTACAGTTGCACTTCTCATCGCCTACTGTATCCTCTGGAGTCTCCCTTGACGCAATTTCCAAGGTTTTAACAGACAACAGGGCAACATGTGGGTCAGATAATCACTCCAACAGTTTCTATATTGATTCGAATTCATCTACTGTGTAGGTGTTTATTTCATTCTGTATGCTGTGATCCTTTAATCTTCATTAGAACATCCCTTAATAACCCAAAAAATTGACAGTCTCGAACCACCTCATTTCGTAAGTGACCGACAATCGCAACAATTTAGTAACCTACCAGTAACCGTTGATACTTTAAAGAATAGAAACATCATTTATACCAAAGCTTCAGAATCTGATTACTTAACAACTAAGATAATGAGTAAATGTATGGCTATAAAATGTGACAAAAAAATTGTAAGAGGTTTTGAAATTACGCTTAAGTTTTGTTGGAAGTCGCTAAGTGTTCCCATTGCTAAACACTGGATGAATATAAACATTGGATGAATATAGTCTGGGTAATTTAAGCAAAATCTAGTTTATCACGCTTGTCAATGTTTATGACGTCATATATCGTGAACTATTTGTCGTACAGTAATATCACTCTGCAGGTTCATTCCGCGGTATCTGCAGATACTGCCTACAAATTATGTTGCTAATAATATTAATCGTATCGAAGTAATAAATTAAAACGTCATGCAACATATTGAAGTTTTACTGCATGGACAGCGAAACCGTACCAAGCGATAAATGTTTCTTTTTTTTGCTTTCAGTTTGTGTGCGTGTGTGTGGGTGGGGGGTGGGGGGGAGGAGGGGAAGTTGGCGAGAAAACGTTTCTTAAAGGTTTCAAACTATGTGTAAGGTTTGTTGGAGGTCGCTAAGGGTTCCCATCCTCACATAACAGTTGAAAAAAGTCTATTAATTGAGATTTGTCAGCTACGCTGCCTCAAAATAAACACACACAGTTTGACTGTAGTACTTGTTAAACTTTTAACATAAGAATATACCTCTTAATGAGTAGATTATGATATAATTTTAAATTTTTAAATTCGTTTAGTTGTGAAGCGAAATATTGAAAATAAAATTTTTGTTTCTTCTAGAAACCGCTAAATAAGCAATCTGCTACTGGCATTGGGTTCTGGGACACTCGCTTATTAATAGAAGTTGTTTTATAGAGCTTTGCAGTCTTTTTCGTTTTGCTTGTCAGATTGTTTTACTGTTATACATTTCAGATTGAACAAATATTTTCTTTGTAAAGTTATCAATTGATTTCGCAGAAATGGAGTAACTTTAAACCTTGAAGAAACACAGCTCATGGTGTTGGACTATCAAAAATGTAAGTTCTTAGGTATACATACTGAATTGTATACATTGAACTGAAAAATAGAAGCAGACCTGCTAAAAGGTTTACGTTTGCTCACCTTTGTTATAAGAATAATTATCAACTTTGGGTTTAGAGAAGACAGGACGTTAACTTATTTTGCATATATTCAATCACTGATGGCTCATGTGATAATATTCTGGAGTAACTCCTCTGTTATTTAAAAGGTATTCATTGCACAAAGAAAGTAGTTACAATTATTTATCGAGTACAACCATCATACGTTCGTCTTACTTTATAAAATGTCTTGTAAGACAGGTGAAAGCTTACTATCACAGTATTGCCACGCTATTAACATACACTTGTACTTGGTCCCATAAACTGTCTCATATACCTCGCAGTATTATATTAATGCCTGTTGCTGTACCGAGTGACTACACTACTATAGCAGAATTTTTTAATGTGCAGTTACGTTAGCATACTTCAGCACAGAGGTCTGAATACGGTGACTGTACTTCAAATGAGTCTTAGCGTATTGTGATTTGTGTTTCAAGACTGGAATAAAGAACGTTTGCAATAATTCTTAAGTTCTCCTTCTCTCTCTCTCTCTCTCTCTCTCTCTCTCTCTCTCTGTTTGTGTGTGTGTGTGTGTGTGTGTGTGTGTGTGTGTGTGTGTGTGTGTGTGTGTGTGTGTGTGTAGGTACAAACAATAGTCAACATTGATTCAAGAAGCAGCCAACTGAGCAATGAAGCAAGCCTCTAACTGTCACATTTGCAGACATAATAACTTGAATCAAACTTAAAGGAAACCTGTGGTTTTAGGACGCATACTTACGAATGTGGTGAACATATAGTGGTATCGGAAGTCGTTCATTTGGAGCTGGAGAATCTGAAAATAAAAGAAACACATTGGGTTATTCTTTTGTCATTATCATTAAATTGCCGATGCTATCCGTTCCTCACTACATTAGGACAGGGCCAAAAATTTTTTGGCCTAACACAAACACAATGTTGATATCTTACAAATTTTCCAGTTGTCTTGGTACACACTGCACAATAGTGTAACCCAGTGTTGACTTGTGAATATTTTTCTTTTGTGACTTTTTTAAAAAAACAAATTTTTTACTCGTTTCGTTGACATCGATGAGGTGGATTTGGGTACTATAATGAAATCTATTTTTGACAGTGTATCACAAACGTAAATTTATCCTAAGTTGGTAAATATATTGCTTCACCCTCCATCGTGGGTGGTTAGGAAATGCCTGCACTTCCTCCGAAGATTATATACGAGAAAGACATCTCAAAATTGCACCCAAAATTTTCGACATCTAGAAAACGCGTTATATGACAGTCAACAGTCCGCAAACAAAGGTGGATGAAATCGTTTTAAGGTATAGACATACCAGAAGAATGATCACTGTATATTTTACATAAGGAATTAACTATATAATGTTATGTGTCAAACAGCTACTACATTTATTGAGTGGTGTGCAAAGTGAAATGCAGAAACAACAGATTTTTACGTTGATAGTCATACTCGTCTAATTCTGTTGAATATTGAGTACTTTTGTCAGTCTAAACTTTATGTAAGTCAAATCCGGCTGAAGCCTTCCACTGATGATTAGATAACACAGAAATGCCAAATTTTCATGTAAAATAAGTGAGTTACTATGTAACCTAACAGATACTTTCGGCTAGGAGAGAAAGATGCTTTGAAGTTTCCCCCTCTTTTTATAGAAGTGATTTCACTTATGTTTTCTCCAACAGCCCTCACAGTGTAATTCAAGTTATAGCTTTTGGCCTCCTTTTTGGGAGTTATCCCAAACATTACTAACATTTATTGAAAGTCAGAACCACTTCCTATTCGCAGTGACGTAATAGGTAACGGGGGTGATGGCCTCCATTACCTTCAACCAGTTTCGTTAAAAATGTATCACAAACAGTCTTAACCGGAATAAAATATCTTTTTTAAAAGGTGACCGGTTTCGGTCAGAATGTGACCTTCCTCAGACACCTTATACCATGATGATAGGCAGAGGATGTGAATGGAGCAGGTGTCGTGAAGAAATGATACACACGTGCTTCGTTCAGCATCAATATTTTAGGACTAATAAACATTCGTGCCAGACTGTGATTAGAATTAAGATTTCAAGCTTTTCGCGTCCACACAGATTGTATCGTCGGTGTTGTGACTGACAATTCGCAATTTTTGACAAACACAACTTTTATTGATTTAAGTTCACAAGGTTGATGACTGAACAACAAACGGAAGGTAACAATAATGATGCCAGTGAAAGTCTCCTAATTGAGGTAAACAAAAATTCACTTCTTATTTTCCACAAAGGTTGATGACAACACACACACACACACACACACACACACACACACACACACACACACTAGTAACAGTGCAATTCAGCGACGAAGATGGAATCTTCAACGGTCATAGTACACGAGGTCGGCATCTGGCGTGAACTGAACTTCGTGGCTGGTTCTAGCCCCTAAACAGCTGTCTCCAGCCAATCAGGGTTTGGTGTAGTGATACTTCCTGCAGGCTGTGTCTCGAGCTCACCCTGCAGGAAGTAGAGCTCGGAATGTTTGTTTGCATTATCTTGTATGTAAGTAGTCGGTGTTTAACATTGCGCTTTTGGTACACCTTGGGAATAGACAACTTCATCCTCTGTGGTGTAATATGGGTTGCCGGCCCACAGGGCCACCTTGTCTCCGGTATAACAGTCGGAAACACTGAAAATCTGAATAGAGCATGGAGGCTAGCTGTTAATGCGTCGCCTTGTAGTAACCAGGAAATCCTGATGAGAGTTCGTCCTGCGTGAATTATCCTTAAATGTAAATTGAAGGTGAAGAGGGGAAGAAAGGAAAGGAAAGGAGAGGGGAGGGATCACTGCTGTCAGCTGTATTGGGACATTACGCGGAATTAGTGGGACGAGTGAAAATGTGTGGTGGACTGGGACTCGAACCCAGAATCTCCTGCTTACTAGGCAGGTGCGGTAACTGCTGCACCATTCGGGACACAGCGTGACCTCAACCGCGGCAAGCCTCACGGCCGATCCACACTCCCATCGAGCGCCACCTATCTGCAGTTCCTGTCCATTTCCTCCATATTCGCTCTCAGATATTCGCAAAGGAGGTCGTAAGTACTTGTGCATCTGCACTGAAGACGGTAGATGTGTTATTTTGTAGCAAACAATCTCAAGCTTCACATGAAAGTGTCATTTTGGTTCGATGTGACCACCATTCGTGATGCGTCAAATGTCCCACCCATAATCAATAGCTTCTCACACTCACTGCACAAAATCGGTCGTAACTTCTGCAATGGCAGGGTAGAGTCCATTGTGCAGGGCGGCTAAACTGTGTGGTAGGGGAGGGGCATACACACGCTCTTTAATGAAACGCCAGAGAACGAAATCTACTGGTGTCAAGTCTGGGGAGCGCGGCCGTCAAGCGATCGGCCCTTCACGGACAATCCACAGATTTGCGAAGCGATTATCGAGGAAATTCCGAACTTCTGTGAGAAAATGAGGTGTTGCACCGCCTTGCTGGTAATCAAGCATCCAGTCTCTGTCATCTTCATTTATCTGTGAAATTAAAACGTTTTCAAGCATATCCAGATACACAACACTAGTGAAAGTTTTCACAATGAAGAAGATAGGCCGTATACTTTGTTTGCTATTAGTGGCGGAATGTGGTCCTGCTGCTCTATGTGAATCAAATTTGAGGTTGTTTGCTAGTGACACACCTACCAATTCTATAGTTACCTCAATAAATTTCTGTATTATTCCAAATTTTAATGTCCTTCTTTCCAAAGAAAAACATTATACTTCATTCCTTCTTAGCGACGAAACGCAAATAAATAAGTGGGTAATGGACGTGTTACGAGCTAAGTTCGAAAAATGATGATGACCATTGTATGTACAGAGAACGAGCACTCTATGAAGGGGAAATAACACGGCCGCCTCTTATATCAGGCTATGGCATTTTCAGCGCCTAACCACTGAAAGGCACGTCACTCAGGAAGCTAAAGAGCACTTTGATGGATAGTAGCAGTTTTTCGTTTAACACCCTACAGAAACCGATCGACTTACGGTCACGACCTGGTTGGAAAATGGCGAAAGGGCCGTTGAAAAAGAGTTTTCATGATCCTACATAAATCCGTCACCACTGAAGCAAGGCATTTAATCACTTAGAGAAGAGAGGCGAAGATGTTGCTATAAATTCTGATCCGAAGCTGAGGAAAAAATTATCACCGTGTTCCGAGCGAGTGGGCAGCCTGGAAGCATCAGCTGGAAGTCGGCCAGAGTGTGTGGAGCGGCTCTCCTCATAGACGCGACGGAAATTCACGGCCTGTGCCGCCGCCCGGCTGCGACCGCGGAAATTGGCCGAATCCCAGCAGCCGCCGACTCTGACCTCTAACCTGGCCAACGTTGCGGCACGGACGAGTGAACGTCGGCGTCATAGATTACAGTTTATAACAGATGGGAATATGATTCAAACTCAACTGATGAAAACACAGAAAATAAAATTCCTAAAGTGATGAAGCAGGCTGAAGGTAAACTATTTCGGCTAAGTATGGGATAGATAACTGCAGAGCAAACTTGGGAGGCGCGAGAGGTACTCGTAAATACAAAAATGTACAGGGAAATTCAGGAATGAAGAAATATAAGTCACTTAGGAATGACATAAATACAGGGCTATTACAAATGATTGAAGCGATTTCACAGCTCTACAATAACTTTATTATTTGAGATATTTTCACAATGCTTTGCACACACATACAAAAACTCAAAAAGTTTTTTTAGGCATTCACAAATGTTCGGTATGTGCCCCTTCAGTGATTCGGCAGACATCAAGCCGATAATCTAGTTCCTCCCACACTCGGCGCAGCATGTCCCCATCAATGAGTTCGAAAGCATCGTTGATGCGAGCTCGCAGTTCTGGCACGTTTCTTGGTAGAGGAGGTTTAAACACTGAATCTTTCACATAACCCCACAGAAAGAAATCGCATGGGGTTAAGTCGGGAGAGCGTGGAGGCCATGACATGAACTGCTGATCATGGTCTCCACCACGACCGATCCATCGGTTTTCAAATCTCCTGTTTAAGAAATGCCGAACATCATGATGGAAGTGCGGTGGAGCACCATCCTGTTGAAAGATGAAGTCGGCGCTGTCGGTCTCCAGTTGTGGCATGAGCCAATTTTCCAGCATGTCCAGATACACGTGTCCTCTAACGTGTTTTTCGCAGAAGAAAAAGGGGCCGTAAACTTTAAACCGTGAGATTGCACAAAACACGTTAACTTTTGGTGAATTGCGAATTTGCTGCACGAATGCGTGAGGATTCTCTACCGCCCAGATTCGCACATTGTGTCTGTTCACTTCACCATTAAGAAAAAATGTTGCTTCATCACTGAAAAAAAGTTTCGCACTGAACTCATCCTCTTCCATGAGCTGTTGCAACCGCGCTGAAAATTCAAAGCGTTTGACCTTGTCATCCGGTGTCAGGGCTTGTAGCAATTGTAAACGGTAAGGCTTCTGCTTTAGCCTTTTCCGTAAGATTTTCCAAACCGTCGGCTGTGGTACGTTTAGCTCCCTGCTTGCTTTATTCGTCGACTTCCGCGGGCGACGCGTGAAACTTGCCCGCACGCGTTCAACCGTTTCTTCGCTCACTGCAGGCCGACCCGTTGATTTCCCCTTACAGAGGCATCCAGAAGCTTTAAACTGCGCATACCATCGCCGAATGGAGTTAGCAGTTGGTGGATCTTTGTTGAACTTCGTCCTCAAGTGTCGTTGCACTGTTATGACTGACTGATGTGAGTGCATTTCAAGCACGACATACGCTTTCCCGGCTCCTGTCGCCATTTTGTCTCACTGCGCTCTCGAGCGCTCTGGCGACAGAAACCTGAAGTGCGGCTTCAGCCGAACAAAACTTTATGAGTTTTTCTACGTATCTGTAGTGTGTCGTGACCATATGTCAATGAATGGAGCTGCAGTGAATTTATGAAATCGCTTCAATCATTTGTAATAGCCCTATAGCTAATGTGAGGAAGCTAAAGGCGAAATGGCTGCAGAAAAAAATATGAAGAAATCGAAAAAGAAATAATTGTCGAAAGTACTGACTCAGCATATAGAAAAGTCAAACCAATCTACGGTAAAATTAAAAGTAAGGATGTAGCATTAAGAGAGCAATGGCAATCAACTATTAAAAAATGTTCAAATGTATGTGAATTCCTGAGGGACCAAAGTGTCGAGGTCATAGGTCCCTAGTCTTACACGTTACTTAAACTAACTTATGCTAAGAACAACACACACACCAATGCCCAATGGAGGACTCGAACCTCTGGCGGGAGGGGCCGTGCAATCCGTGACATGGCGCCTAAACCGCGCAGCCACTCCGCGCGCCCAAATGTTAAAAGCAGAGGAGAAAGCGGATAGGTGGAAAGAGTGCAATGAAGACGTCTACGAGGAGGAGGAATTGTCCGATGGCGTGACAAAAGAAGAAACAGGAGTCAGTAGGGAAGAGATGGAGATTGCAGTATTAGAATGTTGACCATTCCTACTTGGGACACCTTGTATAAATAGTTCAAATAAGTTGGGACATGAGAGGTATTCAATCAAGGAATTAATTTAGCCTATCCTAGTTAGTGTGCATTGTATACGTTAATTCCGTATCTTTCATTGAACTTAAACGTGAAACGAAAATTACTAGTATGCCCATCTTTAGATAGGCTTGTGAGCACCTGCTGTTAGTATGTACATTTTCCGGTGTATAAATGACTTCTTCAACCGTATTTATGCGTTCTGCTTTATTTGCAATCTATTTCTGCTATACAGTGCACCATTTTCAGGCCTCTCTATGTTAAACCGGGTAATGATTGGGATAGCTGTTGATGTGCTGGCGGTCTCCAGGGCCATAAACAGGAAGGAAGATGAGACCTAAACTTTTCCGGCAAATTGAATGTTCAAATAATTTACGGGTTTGCTGCCGAGTGACGTCGTCGACGACCACCGATATTTCGGCAGGAGCACATCCTGCCATTCTCAAGGCACAACTGCAAGGAGGAAGCAATGTGCAAGGGAATTTAAGGCCCTGTTGACGTCCGTAAAAGATGATCTTGGTTTGCGTAAGGCTGGTGTCTATCGTATTCCTTGCAGTTGTGGTATGTCATATATTGGTCAGACAACAAGAACTGTGGAAGTCCGGTGTACTGAACATAAGCGTCACACATGCTTACAACAGCCGAGCAAATCCGCTATTGCAGAACATTGCCTTGACACCGGTCATCCTATGGAATACAACAACACGGAGATTCTGGCTTGCACGTCCAGCTATTGGGAAAGTGTCATTAAGAATGCTGTTGAAATCAAACAATCAAGCAACCTTTTAAACAGAGTTGGTGGATTTTGTCTAAATGCTGCTTGGAATCAGGCTCTGTCTCTCGTCAAAAAACAGAGGGACAGAATTATGGCTACCTCACCTGTTGATTAATGGTCACTATCGATATTTCTGACGTTGGTTATCTTTGGTTGTGTGTTGACTTTGCGGTTACTTATTCTGTGTGTGGTATGTTCCTTGTTTCTTCTCTGTGAACCGAGGTATTAAATTCCCTTGCACATTGCTTCCTCCTTGCATTTGTGCCTTGAGAATGGCAGGGTGTGCTCCTGCCGAAATATCTGCGGTGGTCGACGACGTCACCCGGCAGCAAACCCTTAAATTATTTGAACAGGAAGGAAGTGTTCATCATATCTGACATGGATATGGGTGTGGCCTGTATTGGGATGTATTATGATAGTTAGCTGGTTTTTTGCGTCATTACGCGCTTTATCGTAGAGCGGCGTGAAGATGATGGTACACAGCGACAAAATCGATAGCGAGTGAAGCAAGACTTCCTAATGCGGATGACGAACTGAATAATCCTCAAATAAAAAATAAAAAACTCAGAACTGGAAGAGATGTCAGGCATGGCAAAACTGTTCTCAGTAATCTTAAGAGAAGTTCCTTTATTGGATCTAGAATGTAGAAAATAGCGAATCTTAGGCCGATGTTGAGTTTCTAGGCATCCAGATAGCCTTCGATAAATTTACGCATTGTCGCCTAGCAACCAAACTACAGTGTGGGCAAAATGAAACAAGCCGGCCGGTGTGGCCGAGCGGTTCTAGGCGCTTCAGTCTGGAACCGCGCGAGCGCTACGGTCGCAGGTTCGAATCCTGCCTCGGGCATGGATGTCTGTGATGTCCTTAGGTTAGTTAGGTTTAAGTAGTTCTAAGTTCTAGGGGACTGATGACCTCAGATGTTAAGTCCCATAGTGCTCAGAGCCTTTTAAAATTAAACATGACAGGAAAATATCTCATGCACCTTAAGATGGCAACAGAACTTACATCATCCGCATCCATGGTGACTGATTTTTAAACTGGGTTGCCATTATTAAGGTGCATGAAATATTTTCCTGTCCAGCGCCATTTTGCCCGTTCTGTACACACAAACACATAGGAATATCCGAGCAGATATGCGAATGAACTGAAGACAGCATAGCAACTGGGTCGTTCTTTTTTCACGACTTATAATATTTACTAGCATGATTATTTACAGAATTTCTTAATCTCCTCTTCAATTTTCCCTATTTACGACATTTTTTCATCTTTCGTGCTGTATTTCAGGTATTGCCTTTCCTACTTGATTTTTTCACTTTTATGTCTTCACTAGTGTTCTGGAACACACACTGCGGTGTGTGGCTGAGAGCACAACATATACCGCTAATACTTCCCATTCCCCTTTCGTTAATAGGTGAGTAGTCTTGATACAGAGCTTCCAAGGTGCAATAGAAGCAAAAAACATGGCTTTGCAAGCAAAAAGAGAGGGGACGCGAAGTAAATAGCGAAGTAAATAGACGCCGGCATAGACGCCTCAGCGAAGTGGAACTGTTAATATACATAAGAAAAACCTTCACTAGCACTTTCATAGCCATTGGAATAAAGAGGAACTACCGAGAAGAGTGGAGACGAGTGTGCATTTTACGAGAGATGAGGAATCAAATACTTTACTACCGTCCACTCGCAACAAGTACCATCGATTCAGATCCCTGTACGTGAATGTAGGAATGAGAAAGAGAAAAATGAGAGAGACAGACAGACAGAGAGATAGAGAGAGAGAGAGAGAGAGAGAGAGAGAGAGGGAGAGAGAGAGAGGGAGAGGGAGAGGGAGAGGGAGAGGGAGGGGCCTGTCTAAGACTGTGGACGGTGAGATAAAATTCATACTGATACTTTGAGACAATCTGAAACGGACTCAAAATTTTGAGATGGCAACTGACTTGACCTGAGGACAATGTTTTCCAAGCAGATAAGGTCCACGCGTTCAGTGGCTGGAGGGACTTGACAAGAACTAATCGTCTAACTGCCGCCCGGAACCGCACGAACGGCGATGACAAGTGGATCGGATGAGTGTTTGGATGCCGGTAGCCCAGATGTACCACTGATTGAAACTGTGTCTTTTTGGTATTCAGTCTTGTAACTGGTTTGATGTGGCCAGTCATGACTCCCTTTTATGAGCCAAACTTTCATCTCAGCGAAATACTTACACCAAACGTTGTAAGGCGTGCTATTGAGAGTTGCGAAAGTGTACCTTTTCCGGCAGGAGCCATTATCTTGCCGTTTCGACTATCGCGTTACCGTTCGCTTGTCTTTACGCGAGGAGAAGAAGTTTTTGTATTGGTCTCGCATAGGGCGGTCGTGGGTAGCTGCTTTCCCACCAATAATTATGGACAGTTTACACATATTGAAAAACATTGAAAATTTTTCGTCGAATGATAGGGCAAATAGAGTGATTCATCGGGTTATTTGTGGAGGGTCTGCATTATTAGGCATGAAGCCAGTGGACCAATCAATATCGTCACTCTTAGTGGCCCATATAATACATGAACAATAAAGGCAAAGGAGAAGTTTTGTAGTTTAATTTGGAAAAGCAATATAGCAAAATCAAACTTCAGACTTAAAGTGAAACTGAAATTGTTGTTAGGATCATGATTGGGTCTAGCCATTCTTACGTATGACCATGGTTGGATATAGCCACTCTTGCGAAATCAGTAAAAGCCATGAACTGGTCTCGTTCCAAAGCAACTTTTTCACTTGCTTCGAAGAACTGATTAAATTAACATACGTAAAGGAAGAAAACACGTTTTAGACATTATGGACAGTTTACAGATATTGAAAAAAACACTGAAAATTTGTCGTCGAATGGTAGGGGAAATCGACTGATTAATCGGGTTATTTGGTGAGGTTGCGCTTTATTACACATGAAGCCAGTGGAACAATCACTATCGTCACTCTTGATGATGATGAGATTCCATACTCCTTGAGAGAGCGTAGGGGACAATGCGGAAGAACCGCACCGCCGTACTAAGCAAGGTCTTAGTGGAGGTGGTTTGCCATTGCCTTCCTCCGATCGTAATGGAGATGAATGACGATGATGAGGACGGCACAACAACACCCAGTCATCTCGAGGCAGGTGAAAATCCCTGGACCCGCCGGGAATCGAACCCGGGACCCCGTGCTAGGGAAGCGAGAACGCTACCGCGAGACCATGAGCTGCGGACATCGTCACCCTTAGTGGCCTCTTAGGATCATGACTGGGTCTAGCCATTCTTACGTGTGACCATGGTTGGATATAGCTACTCTTGCGAAATCAGTAAAAGCTATGAACTGGTCTCGTTCCAAGGCAACGTTTTCACTTGCTTCGAAGAACTGATGACATTAACATACGTAAAGGAAAAAACAACACGTTTTATTTGGGCACAATGGTCAGGTTTCTCTCTGTTACCATCCGTTATCCATGTCCGATCCCTTCAAAGAAAACCGTTTCGTTTAAGAATAGGCAAAACTAAAACGGGAGGCCGGTTACAATGTCCTCGACCCACAGAAATCCCCGCATTCCACTCAACTTTTGCCAGCTACGGCTTCCTGTAGCACCATGGAAGCTATTCTTAACAAGTCCTATAATCCTGTCCTTTCTTCATAGCAATATCATCAGGGAATTCTATTATTGATATACTTTCACCATGGATTTCAGTTCTACTCCTAACTATTTTTTGTTTTTGTCATTTCTTCTTCGGCGTACAGGCAGAACAGTAGGGGAGAAGGAGATTGAATCGTTGCCTTAGGCCCTACTGAACTGCAACTGGTCTCCACCTTTTCCTAAAGCATAATTACACTCGTTTTTATGAGAACTGCAAACATCTTGCGCCATATTACTTGGACAAATATTATAAGTAAGCTGTTTAGGTTTTCATGTTGGTAACGCCATGTAACGCTCTGTACGAAAATCACTGACTGTGCTGTGTGCAGTCTGTGGCTGGTTGGACTCATTGTTGGAATATTCGCTTCTGTAGTGTTGGGCTGTTGGATGTGAACAGCGCGTAGAGTTGCGCAGTTGGAGGCGACCAGTGGTGGATGTGGGGACAGAGATGCCAGAGTTTTGAGAGCGGACGATCTGGACGTGTGTCCGTCAGAGAGAGGAAATTTGTAAGACTGGATATCATGAACTGATATATATATATATATATATTATGAGTTTTGACCACTGTTAAGGTAAATACGTTGTTTGTTTTCTATCAAAATCTTTCATTTGTTAAATATGCCTATCAGTAGTTAGTGCCTTCAGTATTTAGAATCTTTTATTTAGCTGGCGATATTGGCGCTCGCTGTATTGCAATAGTTCAAATAACGAACATTTTTGTGAGGTAAGTGATTCATGAAAGGTATAAGTTATTGTTAGTCAGGGCCATTCTTTTGTAGGGATTATTGAAAATCAGATTGCGTTGCGATAAAAAAATATTATGTGTCAGTTTAACGACTGACAGAATAAGTAAAGAGAGAAATGTCTGAGTACGTTCAGTTTTGCTCAGCTGTTTGAAAATTAAATAACGTAAGAGGTTTACCAGCAAAGTAATTCATAATTATTCCAAGGGGACGTTTCAAGATTAATGTTACCTGATTTACAATCAACGTTGTCCTCTCAGCACATACAAATACCTGCTCCATATAGTTTTGGGAAACGTATGTATATAAAATGTGACACCGTTTGGTGAATCACACATCAGCTTGTTGAAAGAGATGACGAATCAGTCGACCCGTAAACAAAACGGATTGTGCGTCACGTTCACCATAATCGTGTCACTCTGCAACTCATTCAAAACATTGACTAAGCAACCACACAGTTCCAATGTAGCTCGCCAAGTCGTAAAGTAAAGAAACAGATTACCTTCTATTCTGGAGTCGGGGTACACAAAATATTATGTTCGATTCTCAGTATTACTGCATGAGTACAAGCCACCAACTAATTGCTTTAAGTTATCGCTCTCCATCGTCCTCAGTGTAACGCAATGAAGCCTCAGTCAAAAGCACACCATGTCTCACATGATTAAAAGACACATTCACTCCAGAGCGACTCAAACGGAATAGACTGAAGCGGAATGCTTTGTGTTCCATCCTAACCAGCAGGCCATATGTGGCAAACACGTCCTCACTAGACAATTTCCTCAGAGACTTCAGGCAGAGAAACAAGTGCAGGCGATGCAGCTGAGAATAGGCGGCAGTCAATGAAAGAGCCACAGGTACACAGTCCAGTCACATTAATACGACCACCGCCTATGTTCGACGTCAACGTGCAATACCCATTTATAGATGGCCGGTGGCAGCACTAGCAGTGGAGGGTAAATAAAGCTTCGGGGGGGAGGGGGGGGGGAGGGATGCGGGAAGCAATGCCGTCGTTATTGTAATGGAAACTAAGCAACTTATTTTGCTTTTGGGCCAGTGGTAGAAGCATTTACGAAACGGCTAAGTTTGTATACTGTTGGCGTGTCGCAGTGGTTGAAGTATACAGTGCGTGGCAAAATGGCGCAGTTCGAACAGGCGCGAAGTAAACTATGGCGCGCCAGGAGACACAGATGACGGCTGCGGAGGTGTGTGCGGTCGGACAGACTTGCAACTGTTGAGCAACTGGCCATCCAGATGAACCCAAGGGCTACCAACATTATTCCTCAACGACCGCCCAGCGAACGTTGCTGTGTGTGGGCCTCCGCAGCAGTCGCCTGCCTGATGTATCTATGCTGACTGGACGGAGGCTGGAATTTTCACGCCAATACCGCAACTGCATGTCCACTGATTGGCATCAGGTGGCCTTTTCAGATGAATCATGTCTTATGCTCCATCGGACAAATGGCCGTTGGCGTGTACGGCCCTGCAACAATCATCGGAAGGGTCTAGAACCTAGGAGGGAGCGTTACGGTCTGGGGAATGTTTTGTGGCATTCCCTGTGTGATGTCATTCTGCAAGGCAGAAGGGATCAGTGGAAATACGCATCTATCTTTGTCGATCACGTCCACCGCTACATACAGTTAGCTTCTCTGCGGCCCGATGGCATTTTCCAGCAGGACAATGCAACGTGTAAAACACCTCGCAGTGTACGGGCATGGTTCGAACAGCCGCAGGATGATTTTGTCGTACTCTCCTGGCCATTAAACTGCCCGGATTTAAGCTCAGAAAGTTACTTTTTACCACCCTGCCAGTGTCCAGCAATGTTCATTTGTCTAGCTAAAAGCTGTAGTAGAAAATACTAGATCACTACTGTCTATTGCAGGTCGCAACATACATAGAATTGTCCGGTAAACGGGATGTGGCTAGCTACTGAAATAAAAGTTTTAACTTGGCAATGTAAATTTTCAGGTGTATTTTAACGATAAAGATCACAGTTAATACTGCCAAGTCCGTACTAAGTGGCAACAGAATGTAAAGTTCACACGCACACCACAATCACAAAAGTAGCCAGTTTATGGTATTTACACCCGTTACCGAAGTTAATAGAGTTCGCCCGATCGTTTAGTTACGAAAATGCTCGCTCAAATGTTGCGCCCTCTGCTCTACACGTAAAACCTGTTCCAGTCTTAGATCGCACAACACGCCACGCGGTTTTAACTAACAGTCAAAAGCAATAATTTTGATATTCCGTCCGAAATTCCACACGACTTCCAGTCATGGATGTGTGTGATGCCCTTAGGTTAGTTAGGTTTAATTAGTTCTAAGTTCTAGGCGACTGATGACCTCAGAAATTAAGTCGCATAGTGCTCAGAGCCATTTGAACCATTTTTGAACGACTTCCACTATACCGTTCACTTAAATACACTTTGTACTACTTCGCGAACTCGTAATTAGCATTTTTCCGCGATTTTACAGTACTTTCGTCGGAGCTGCTTTCAATGAGATGTTACTAGTTCGAACCCTCAGCCCCGGCCCTCCTAGATCATACCAAAGGCTTTGTTCCCAGCATAGATTGGCGCGAACCTGCATTTTTCTGATTGGCTGATATCACAAACAGCAAATCAGGTTGCAGTATTATCCCGCGCTAACCCGCGCTTTACTTCAATGACAAATCATGATAAAACATTTCTTTCTATGGCAATTACTAAATAAATGAATTTAGAAAAGTATCAAATATAAAATTACTCCTTCTGAAATTACCGATTAATTTGTGTTCTACTCACGATTTATTAGTACCATAAACTGACTGCACATTTAATTATAGTAAATCCCCTGTATAGTTTAGCTGGTACTTCGTGAATAAACAAAACAATTTTCATTTACTTCTGTTCTTCTTCACTCGTACAACACTCACACTGCTAATTACTACACATATAAAACAATTATAATTATGCAAATACATTAAATATTAATCAAACATAACTTTACAACATTGTTTTGACTACGACTGCTAGCACTGTCCGTCAACTGCTGACCTCTGGCGCCTACTAGTACAACTACGTGCAGCTCTGTAACTCAGGTCCATGTCAGCTGGTGACATCTGTCGATGACTCATGCCTACAACGATATCGTCCTAGCAAGTGACACGAGCGATGCGTTCTGTTCGCGCCATGTGTCTGTCAAACCTAGCGCAGGTGGCCAGATACTGGAGTTGTCATGGCTCCACAACCCCGTCGGTACCTTCCAGAACTTCACTGACTCTTTTCCTGCATTTCCTAACTGCGAAAGGCGGTTATTCAGGCTTCTGGTAGGTTGTCACATTAAGGTGAGTGGACCGTGTATAATAACGAAGATTGCATTTGAGACGAAGCTACGTAAAAACGGAATATGTGGAAGATGGCCGATTATAATGAACACCTTTCACAGTTTTTCACTTCGTAGAACATTATCATAGTTCGTTACAGAATATCTTAATTCTGATTTTTCTTTTCCCCTGTTTCAAATATATTTTCATCGTTTCCTCTGCACTTAGCAATTTTCTTTCCTTCTTTACTATCATCCCTTTCAAATCTTCTGCAAACGCACACTACGGGGCAGAGGTAACGTCATACACCCCTATTAATGCCCGCTCCTTTTCACTACCCTTTTCTGCTTCATACTTTTCTTAGCTTACAGCACGATTCTTAAGTTTCTTTTTACATTTCCTTGAAAACTATCCACTCACTATCACTACTGTATTCAGAGTATATCGCCA
Source organism: Schistocerca piceifrons (assembly GCF_021461385.2). Taxonomy (NCBI): domain Eukaryota; kingdom Metazoa; phylum Arthropoda; class Insecta; order Orthoptera; family Acrididae; genus Schistocerca; species Schistocerca piceifrons. The sequence goes on along the minus strand of NC_060138.1, from coordinate 1,161,033,473 downwards.
ACCACTATCAACCCCCTCCTATCCCGCATTCCTCCTCCCTTCCTTATATCACATTTTTACCACGACTATCATGTTGATTCATACATTATTGTCGCAAAGTATTCATCATTACTACTCCCCGCTCCCCCCTGCAGAGGAACAGTGTACGTGCCCTCTAGGAACCCCTGGCCCGCTACAGAGGACGCGGCCTGAGTCCAACTACGGCGGCCGGCTGCTCCAATTAGCGCCTGTGTCCAGTTTACTGCGGACACAATTCAGTTAGGCGCCACTGCCTGCCGGCGACGCGCCTCCAAATTATTTAAACGCCGCCGCAAACTTAGACGCAATCGCGCCGCCTGCCGATTCGCCGGGCGATCCAATTACCGGCCCGCGTGGCTCCTAATGAGTCAGTGGCGACTTGGGCGTGCGGTCCGCTCAAACTGACGTTTAATTCTCTCGCGAATGCCAACGGTTATGGAGGGCCGGTGGTTGTACAGCAAAACTCTTTTATCCGTGCTTTTTTGGATTAAAGTTTCATTCTGTTCCTACTGTTCAAAATCCCCGTGTGAAATACTATTTCCACTGACATATATGGTGAGCAGCTTCAGAACTGTGCACATAACTTGTTTGTGGAATACACTGCCCGACAAAAAAAGGGATGGGGGGAGGCACCTGAAAGACAGTCGTATATCAGCGTAGCGTGGTACACGTATACGCCATGGAATCAGTGATCGTAAGACCGTTACAGCATCGCTGAATACGGCTGTAAACAGGAATACAAAAAATTAGTAAGAGCGATAGAGGACAGAATACATTGAAAGTCTCTATGGCGGGAAATATTTGTATGATGTGGTAGAAGAGGAAACAGGAGTCGATTTAGAAGAGACAGGGGATCCAGTATCAGAATCTTAATGTAAAAGAGCTTTGGAGGACTTAAGACTGAATAAGACAGAAGGCATAGGAAACATTGCACAAAACGGTTACGTATATTGGTGTGTAGAATGTATGAGTCTGGCGACATGCCATCTGACTTTCGGAAAAATATCATCCACACAATTCCGAAGACTATAAGAGCTGACAAGTGCGAGAAATTATTGCACAATCAGCTTAAAAGCTTATGCATCCAAGTTGCTGACAAGAATAATCTACAGAAGAACGGAAAATGAAATGATGTGCTGGATGACGATCAAAAAATGGTTCAAATGGTTCTGAGCACTGTGGGACATAACATCTGAGGTCATCAGTCCCCTAAAACTTAGAACTACTTAAACCTAACTAACCTAAGCACATCACACACATCCATGCCCGAGGCAGGATTCGAACCTGCGACCGTAGCGGTAGGGCGGTTCCAGACTGAAGCGCCTAGAACCGCTCGGCCACACCGGCCGGCTGATGACGATCAGTTTGGCTTCAGGAAAGGCAAAAGCACGAGAGAGGCAACTCTGATGTTGCGGTTGACAATGGAAGCAAGACTACAGAAAAATCAAGACACGTTCATAGGATTTGTTGACCTGGAAAAAGCCTTCGACGACGTAAAATGGTGCGAGATATTCGAAATTCTGAGATAGATAGGAGTAAGCTACAGGGAGAGACGAGTAATATACTAGGTGTGCAACAGCCAAGAGGGAATGATTATAGTGGACGACCAATAACGAAGCGCTCGGATTAAAAAGTGTTCAATCTTTGCATTTAAGAAGCAATGATGGAAATAAAAAAAAGGTTCAAGAGTGGGATTAAAATTCAAGGTGAAAGGATATCAATGAAATTATTCGCTGATGACACTGCTATCCTGAATGAAAGTGAAGAAGAATTACATGAAATGCTGAACGGAATGAACTATGTAAAATGTACAGATTATGGATTCAGAATAAATCGAAGAAAGACGAAAGGAACGGCAAGTAGCAAAAATGAGAACAGCGAGAAACTTGACATAAGGATTGATGATCACAAAATAGATGAAGTCAAGGAATTCAGGTACCTAGGCAGTAAAAGAACCAATGACGGACGGAGCAAGAAAGACATCAAAAGGAGACTAGCAATGCCAAAAAGGGCTTTCCTGGCAAAGAGAAGTCTACAAGAATCAAACATAGACCTTAGTTTCAGGGAGAATTTTCTGAGAAAGTGCATCTGAAGTACAGCATTGTATGGTAGTGAAAAATGGCCTGTGGGAAAACCGGAACGGGAGAGAATGAAGGATGTGAGATTTAGAGCTACAGACTAATGTTGAAAAATCAGGTGGACTGTAGGGTAAGGAATGATGTGGTTCTGCTCAGAATCGGAGAGGAAAGGAATGCGTGGAAAACACTGATAAGGAGAACGGACAGGGTGATAGGTCATCTGTTAAGACATGAGGGAATGACTTCCATGATACTAGAGGGAACTGTAGAGGGAAAAAACTGTAGAGGAAGACAGAGATTGGAATAAATCCAGAAAATAATTGAGGACGTAGTTCGCCACTCTGAGATGAAGAGGTTGGCGCAGGGGAAGAATTCGTGGCGGGCAGCATCAAACCAATCGGAAGACCGATGACCCAAAGAAAAGAGCGGCAAGAGACAGTTCCACTAATATGTGACATGTAGAACGTCACCAGAGTGCGTTAGGGTTGTTCGTATTTCGAGTTGCTCTAAGCCTGGTGGGGCAAATAAGAAGGGTGAAGAGAGTCAGGTATCGAGTGATCACTACGAATGAACGCACTGGTTTCAGTGTAGACACGAATGATGCCTGCCGCCAGGGTTCACATGCCATCCCTCGTTGCTAAATGTGGCTCTCTGATTTAATGAAGACAGTCTCGCCCGTGGGGTGAAAGGAGAGCTATCGTTTTGCAACATCGTTTCCGGAACCGAACGCAGACCTCTGTCCTGGGGCAGAGTGGAAGTCTAACGAGAGGATCAGACGATTCTGTGACGGTATTGGATAATAATTTCTCGTCCTCTGCTATCGAATGGAGATTTGTAGGGCACCTTTAGGTGAGTAGTGCACTACACGCAGGAAGCGGCTTCTAGGGTACTGGGGTACGTGGGGCATCCACATGTGTGTTTCGTAGGAGCGATAAGACGCCTTCTGATTCCAGACAGAGTAGCATTAGTTATAGGAGATCGGAGAAAGAAAATGTTAATACAGTGTTAGTGAAATGCAGGAGCCCGTATGGAAAGGTTTCGAAGCTAATCTCGATTATAAATGGTAACAATATCCACAAAGTACTTGGGATGGAAAGCTGTCTAAACCAGATCAATGTAATTCCGATTGGAGTGATTGTCGCTAAGAGAAGGTGAACGCTGGTGTCGGAGGAATGTTTATAGCAGTAATGAATACGATAATATCTAGTCAGATTATTACAGATTCAGAATGCGAAATAATTTGGGTGAAGATAAGTGTTAATGGTGGATCAAAATGATCACTGGATGCTTTCAGAGACCACTTTCCTGCAGTAGTGGCGGAACAGTTGAAGGAAAACTTGGAGAATATTCCGCTTAAATTTCGTAGTCGTGTTATAGTTGTAGGTGTAGATTTTAAGTTGCAGCTATAGACTGGGAGACTCAAGCGATTAGGACGAGAAGTAGGAGCAGAGAATCATGTAAAATTGTTCTAACTGCCCTTTCCGAAAATTATCTTAAGCAGTTTATCAAAGAACCAATCGTGAGGATAACATCTTAGACCTGCTTGTGTCAAACAGACACAAGTATTTTGACTCAGGGTAGAATAGGGAGTCGGTGATCGTAAGACCGTGACAGCACCGCTGAATACGGCTGTGAGCAGGAACAGCGATAAGAGACAGATTTCAGATTACCGGATAGGTCATCACGAAAATTTCATCTCCAGCACCGACAGCGCTGAGCATCAGTCGACAAGGATCAAGAGTATCGTACAATACACATCAGACGAGTATGTCCCGAGGATAGTTTTTGAGGGACGGAAAAGACCCAGCGTGGTTCGGCAACCGTGACACGAAGCTGCTACTAAAGCAAAGAGAGTTGCACTGCAAATTTAAACGCAGCAAAAGCCTCACAGATAAATAAAAATTAAACGCAGCCAAAATTAGCGTAAGGAGGCCTATGCCTGAAGCTCTCAACGAATACGAAAATAAAACTCTAGCTACCAACTGGACAGAAAATCATAACAAGTTCTGGTATTATGTTAAATCAGTAAACGAATCGAAGCCTGTTGCCCAGACACTCTGTGACCTAATGGCACTGAAATACAGAAAAGGCCGAAGTACTAAACGTCCTTTTCCAAAACGTTTTACTAGGAATCTCACAATGTAGTTCCTCCTTTAAATCAGCGCACGAACGGAAAAATTACAGATATTGACGTAATTAACCAAGGAATAATAAAGCCACTGAAACCTCTCAGCAGACGAAAGGCCACTAGATACCATTTCGGTTCTACACAGACTATGCGAAAGAAATTGCCTCTCTCTTGAGGAGCGAAGCGTTCCTAATGATTCGAAAGAAGCATAGATGATTTTCGTTTTCAAGAAGGTTCGTCAGACACACACACACACAAAACGATAGGTCTGAATCTCTGACGCCGGTCTGTTGTAGTATTTTAAGAACATATTTTATGCTCTTGTATTACGACATTTATGGAGACCGCAGATATCATCTGTAGGAACTGATATGGGTTCCGGAAACAACGATAGTGTGAAATCCATCTCCATGAGGCCTTTCGGGCATGATGCCGTTGTGTACAGAGAAATCGTAACGCTAGAAAATGAAATACGGGTATTACAAATGTGCTTGACAATGACGCTTAGTCGAAATTACCTAATCGTGTGATTAAATAAACATTGCAATAGAGCCTACTACGGACCATGTTTACGTTTATTAACCAGCTCGCCCTATTCGTCCATGAGACACAGAAGGCAGTAGGTACAGGTGGCCAGGTAGATACCGTATTCTACCCAATAAACAAAAAAACGAGCAGACCAATTGTGTACTGGATTAAAGAGTTTCTAGCAAATAGAACACTGTATGTCATTCCCAACGGAGAGAAGTCTTCAGACGTCAAAATAACTTCGAAAGTTCGCAATCGAACTGTTAGAGCACCATTGCGTTTCACAATATATACAAATTACTTAGTAGATGACGTTGGAAATTTGATCAGGTCTTTCGCGCATGATGCTTTTGTGTACACAAAGGTCGCAGCGCTGGAAAATTGCGGCGAAATGCAGGAAAACTTGCAGAGGTTCGACGCTTGGTGTAGCGAATAGCATTTGATCGTCAACATAAACAAATGTAACGTACTGCGAATACAAAGACAGAAAGATCCTTTGTTGGATGATTGCAGAATTGCAGAACGAACACTGGAAGCAGTTGCCTCCATAAAATAGCTAAGAGTGTGCGTACGGAGCGATTTGAAGTGGAACAACCACATAACGTTAATCGCAAGCTCGACTGAGATTTATTGGAAGAATCGTCATGAAATGTAGTGCATCAGCAAAGGACGTAGTTGCAAAACACTCGTCCGATCAATACTTGACTATTTCTCGACAGTATGGGATCCGTACCAGATAGGACTGATAAAGGAAGTTGAAGAGCTCCAAAGAAGAGCAGCACATTTCGTTAAAGATTGATTTAGTAAGCGTGAAAGTCTGACGGAGATGCTCAGCCAAACCCAATGGCAGACGTTGGAAGAGAGGCGTTTTGCACCACGTCGTGGTCTACTGCTAACGTTTCGAGAGCGTACATTCGTAGAAGAGTCAACCAACATATTACTCCCTCCTACGTGTATCTAACGGAAAGGCGATGAAATTAAAACCAGAATTCACACGTAGGCTTACCAGGAGTCATTCTCCTTGCGAACCACACAAGATGAACAGGAGAGGGCGACGTGACAGTGGTACACAACGATAGGTCATACATTCGTGTATCCTCAGGTATTACCCGGCATGCGACTGTATAGTCGTGTCATTTTTCAACAATACGATGCTCCTCCACACATGGAACGATCCTCTATGAATTGTCTGCGTGATGTGGTACCTGCAAAATTCCTAGAACCGACAGAACATGTGTGGACCAGCTCCGACGTCAGTTCTGTCACAATGTCATTACCACGGACATCAGCGATCATTTACTGAACTTATGAGCCAGCATCCAATATCATACTGATTGGTGGGCTCCAACTGCCTAGTTCTTTGTTAACTTGATAGTAAAGTAACATAACATACTCTCTCAACCGGTGAAGTTTCATTTCGTTTGCTTCCCCCTTTCCGGGTACTAAATTTTTTTTCTGGCTGTGTGTATCGACACGATGAAGTGCTTGAAATAATTGTGCACAATATTTGTATCGAATTTTCTTAACGCAACATGAGACATATGAGTGATACATTTTCTGCTGTGTAGGAGGATATGTGTATCAGAAATACTGTATCTGTTAGATTCTATTTTAAAATTGTATTCTCTGTTAGTGTGAAATGACTTGTAATTTGTTTGTAGAAATCTTACTTCTGAATTATGTATCCAATTGTTTTTCTTATTTCCTTGAAAACTTAACCACCAATCCTGTGTTGTATTCCTTTTGAAATACGGAAAGTTTGAAATACGTACATATTGTCGTTTTCAATTTTTTGTATTGTAAATACTTTTCATTCTTGTGGTCCGTTGTAAATATTAAGTCTTGTTTACATAATTTAGTCGAACTGTATCAGGCATTGTTCGCAGAATAATATTAATTAGACGTGGTAAGAGTGGTGGAATGAATCACGACTCGCATCATTAAGCACTGAGTAATATTTGGATATCGATGGCGTCAAATAGTTACCTTGTTGCCCTCTTTAAGAGCTGACACTTTATGTATGTTTGGAAAATATTTTGTGGAAGTCTGAGACTAATATGTAAGTGTATGTGGATGATCATCAGTGCTAGAAAGTGAATATGGCACGAATCCGCACCAGAATTTATATAGTGCAGGATCGGAAAATTATAATTGCGTCTCTTCAGCGAACTTTTAAAGCGTTGGGAGATGAATAAGTTTATCCTGTAAATGTGGAAATAAACGCCCCATTTCACAGAACTTTTAATTGCTAATTAATAAAAGCATAATATTTTCAGTAAATTAAATCAGTGAACCGTATCCATACCCTTTAAATTAATAGCAGTGAGGTAGTGCAGCAGTTCACATAGTTGATTGCTTTTCTGTGTGGAAAAAGAGATATCGTGTTAAATAGTCTACACAGTAACCTCATAGAACAGTACCGAAAAATGTCAGTTTTAATTAACAGATGGTGAGCATAAAAACTGACATCTCCCCGCCGCGGAGGAACGACATGGGGAAAGATAGAGGAATATCTTACCGTTACAATGGCTTCCATGCTTCAGTTGATCTTTAATGGGTTCAGGACACATATGGAAGAACTACTTCTATCACGTCAGGATGCTCAACGTATATGTGTCTTCAGTAGACACATTTTAAAGTCTGTGACGCCCCTGAGCTATGTGGCTACATTGTCCACAAAAATGACGACCTTAGTAGAGAGAAAGATAAAGGAGGTGTGGCTGTGTCCGTACACAACGCCTGACCCTCCTCACTTCTCTCCCTCACGGCCAACCTACAAGCAGTGCACGTGCATCATAATTTTTCACCCTTCCTACTCTCCTACCTGGTGATAGGCGAACGGGCTCTTTGTGACCTCCTTAGCTCCCCCAACCCTTCCGGCTCTTTGGTGCTTTTAAGGCTCGCATGTCCTTTAGGGCTCTGCAGTCACTTGCTCCAGGGGTAGAGCAATTGGCGGCATTCTCACGTCGTCCACAGCTCGTGGTCGTGCGGTAGCGTTCTCGCTTCCCGCTCCCGGGTTCCCGGGTTCGATTCCCGGCAGGGTCAGGGATTTTCTCTGCCTCGCGATGACTGGGTGTTGTGTGATGTCCTTAGGTTAGTTAGGTTTACGTAGTTCTAAGTCCTAGGGGACTGATGACCATAGATGTTAAGTCCCATAGTGCTGAGAGCCATTTGAACCATTTGAACCATTCTCACGTCCTCATGAGTGTGTCTGTTGAGCATAGGGCAGAGCAAGTACTTCAGCACTCCAAAGGGTTGTTCACTGATGCTAATCTCTGGGTATGCTCTCCAGATCTGGCACACGCCAGTCAATGAGAATTGACCAAAGACTTCCAGTCAAGTAACCACTTCCCGATTTAGTTTCATCTGTCAAGCAGAGTGGTGCCCAAATAGACTGTACGCTTTACAGACAACTTACCGTGTTTCAACGCGGTAGCAGCGTCCAGGTATACGAGGATCATACTACTAAAATGGTCCAGCACGACAATGAAACCTCTGTTCCGCATTCAGGCCCACTCAAAAGGCAGCCTGTCCCTAGGTGGAGCGACGAATACCGCTCTGCATTCAGGCAGGCGGCTCTTCGTGAGTTCTAGTGCTGGCCAAATGTAGAGAACTTCGCAGTCTTTCGGGTACAGAAGATGAAATGTCGCCGAATTATTAGAAACAGCAAAACGAGATCGTGGTAACAGTTCCTGACCAACAGAAATCTTCCCACTAGAACTACTCTTGTCTGGGAGGCTTATGGAAGAAGAGGGAGATGCCCCGTGGCTATCTGCGAGATACTGCCCTGACTTTGGCGGCCTATTTTGCTGCTGTTACCTCGCTGCCAGTCAGGATTCAGCTTCCAGACGCTACATAGTGGCTGCTGAGAGGGGAAGATGGGAATTCGTTTCCACCACTAATGAAAAATACAACTGGAAAAAAGGAAGAAAGATTGTTTTTGATGTCCCGTCGACGTCGAGGTTATTACAAACGGAGAGGAAGTTCAATACAACTGCCCCTTGTCCATGTGGGAGCTGGATTCTACGTTATCTACAGCTGGTGACACATCACCTGGTCACGATAGGGCCAATTATATACAGCCGGAAAAAATTCAGAACCGTCAAAACAAGGTCGTTATATTGACAAGTTCATTATTGTTGGAGCGTAAAGGGTGAAAATTAATAAAGCCGACAAATTGCAGGGACGGATTCCTAAATGAAAATGGAGGGAAAAAGGTCCTATGAAATTGAGGCTGACGAGTGACAGTTACTCTGACCACGTGCCGTGTGTTTCCTGTGTGTTGCGGGCTGTGTGATTGACGCAGCGAACTGTAAGCAGCAGAATGGTCTGATATTCATGTCAGGAACAAGCCGAGATGGTGTTTTTGTACTGCCAAGCAGGTAGAAACGGTCGAGAGACAACACGGCTATACCAAAACAAGTACCCTCGTAGACAACAACCACATCACACAATATCCTTTTTTGGCGTCTCTGTGCTCATGGATCCTTTCAGACAGACGAATGTTTAGGAAGGTGGCGGACTGTGCGTACACAAGATTTCGAGGCCTGGGTTCTACAGAATATTGAGATGAACCCTAGTACAAACTTCAAATATGTGTATATTTAACGGGTAATTCAGTACATAAAGGGAGATGAAAATATTAATAGTTATGTGGGATTGGAGTGAGGCTGTAGGAGAAGGTCCAGAATAAAAGATTACGGGAGAATATGGGCTTCGTACTAGGAATAAGAGAAAGACTAGTTGGGTTATGCAATAAGTTTTAGCTAATAAATAGCAAATACTCTGTTCAAGAATTACAAGATGAGAAAGTATACTTGGAAAATGCCAGGAGATATGGGAAGATCTCAGTTAGATTGCATCATTATCAGACAGAGTTTCCGAGTCAGATTCTGGATTGATAGGAGTACCCTGGAGCAGATATAGACTCAGATCACAATTTAGTAATGATTAAGAGTATGCTGTAGCTTAAGAGATTAGTTGGGAAAAGTCAGTGCGCAAAGAGGAATGAGATACACTTGAAGCTCTCTGAGGCCATAGATACTGCGATAACGAAAGCTCAGTAGGCAATTCAGTTCAAGAGCAAATGACATCTCTAAAAGGGGGTTTCATAGAGTGCGGAAAGAAACCATGGGTAACACAAGAAATACTTCAGTTGGCCCATGAAAGAAGGAAGTACAAAAATGTTAAGGGAAAGTAAGAGATACTGAGATACAAGTCAGTTAGGATTGAAATAAATAGGAAGTGCAGGGAAGCTAAAGTTAAATGAGTGCAGTAAAAGAATACAAAAATTGAAAAAGAAACACTTGTCGGAAAGCCTGACTCAGCGTGTATAAAAGTCAAATCAACTTTCAGTGAAATCAAAAGCAATGTAACATTAAGAGTACAATGGAAATACTAATGCGGGCCGGAGTGGCCGAGCGGTTCTAGGAGCTTCAGTCCGGAACCGCGCGACTGCTACGGTCGCAGGTTCGAATCCTGCCTCGGGCATAGATGTGTGTGATGTTCTTAGGTTAGTTAGGTTTAAGTAGTTCTAAGCTCTAGGGGACTGATGACCTCAGATGTTTAGTCCCATAGTGCTCAGAACCATTTGAACCATTTGAAATTCCAATGCTAAACGCAGAGGAGAGACCAGGTGAGTGGAAATAGTACATTGAATGCCTCTGTGAGGAGCAAGACTCGTCTGAGGACGTGATACGAGAAGAAACAGGAGTTGATATAGAAGAGACAGGAGATCCAGTATTAAAATCAGAATTTAAAAGAGATTTGGAAGACTTGCGATCGAATAAGGCAAAACGGATAGGTGACATTCCATCAGAATTTCTCAAATCATTGGGCGAAGTGGCAACAAAACGACTATTCATGCTGATATGTAGAATGTGGGAGTCTGGCGGTATACCATCTGATCTTCGGAAGGACAGCACTCACGCAGTTCCGAAGATTGCAAGAGCCGACAAGTGCCAGCATTATAGTACAATCAGATTAACAGCTTATGCAACCGGCTTGCTGACAAGAAAAATACACAAAAGAATATAAAAAAAGTTAAGGAAGTGTTAGACGGTGGTAAGTTTGGCTTTGTGAAAGGTAAAGACACCACAGAGACAATTCTGACGTTGCGTTTGACAATGGAAGTAAGATTGAAGAAAAATCAAGACACGTGCATGAGATATGTAGACCTAGAAAAGTGTTCGACAATGTAAAGTGGTGAAAGATTCGAAATTCTGAGAAAAATGTAGGTGAGCTAAAGGTAAATTTGCAATACGTACAAGAAACAAGAGGGAATAACGAGAGTGAAGAATGAACAATGAAGCGCACGGATTAGAAAGGGTGTAAGACCGTGTTGAAGTGTTTCGCTGCTGCTGCTCAATCTATTCATTGGAGAAGAAATTACGAAAACAAGAGAAAGGTTTAAGAGTGGAATTAAAATTAAAGGTGGAAGGAAACAATGATAAGATTCGCTGATGACATTGCTATCCTGAGTGAAAGTGAATAAGAATTACAGGATCTGCTGGATGCAATAAATAGTCTAATGAATACAGAATATGGATTGAGAGTAAATCGAAGAAATACGGAAGTAATGAGAAGCAGCAGAAATGAGAACAGAGAGAAACTTAACATTAGGATTGATGACCATGAAGCAGATCAAGTTAACGAAATCTGCTACCTAGACAGCAAAATAACCCATAATGGTCGGAGCAAGGAGGATATAAAAAGCATACTAGCACTGGCAAGAAGGGCATTCCTGAACGAGAGAAGTCTACTAGTATCAAACACAGGATTAATTTGAGGAAAAAATTTCTGAGAATGGACGTTTTGAGCACAGCACATGTACTATGGGAAAACTAGAAGAAATTTGAGATGTGGTGTTACAGAAGAATGTTGAAAACTAGGTTGACTGTTAAGGTAAGGAGTGAGGAGGTTCTCCGGAGAATCGACGAGGAAAGGGCTGTACGGAAAACACAGGAACAGGATGATCGAACATTTGTTAAGACATCACGGAATAACTTCCACGGTACTAACGGGAGCTGTAGAGGGTAAAACCTATAGAGGTTAACAGAGACTGGAATGCACCCAGGACGTAGATGAGGATGTAGATTGCAGGTGCAGGTAGCCACAGGACAGCAAGTCGCGGTGGATCGCATCAAATCAGTCACATGAGTAATGACTAAAAAAAAAAAAAATTACAATATCTGAGCCATAATTCATGATGAGCAGTCCGAAATTGTCTGCTTCAGTTTTACAGAGTCTTTGTGCGATCTCGACTTAATTATTGGGTGCACGGAGTGTCTGTATGCACGTCTGTCTTATTGAAAAGTGTTGGACTAGGTGCACCACGGGATTAGCCGAACGGTCTTAGGCGCTGCAGTCATGGACTGTGCAGTTGATCCCGGCTAAGGCTCGAGTCATCCCTCGGGCATGGGTGTGTGTGTGCTTGTCCTAACCACGAGCGCGTACGGACGTGTCTCGCGCGCGCTCCCGCAACTACGGTGTTTTTGTCGGTTCTATTGGGAACAATCACGCCAGTGAACGAAAAAAACAGTGATCAATGATGGATAATAGTGGAGTGAAGCAGTCCTACAAAATTTTCTCGTGTTTCGACTAGAGAAATAGTGCAATTAGTGACTTCGCGGGCACGTTTACAGCATGTCGGACCTCATCAAAGGTATTTCACTACAACTAACGTCCACAAACACTACTAATACGATTAGGAACGCTTGACATTGCTAACATTACTAACCGTAGAGCTGTGAAAGTGTTAAAAACAATATGAAAAGAACGTTACCGTGTGACGAATCATCAAAGTAACGTATGGTAGGATTTTTCTCCGTAATTAGACGGTAAATATCCACCAAACTCACGATAACATGTTAGAACAGTGAAGGGTAGTTTCCAAAAGTGTCCAGAATAAAAAAAACTGATAATAACGGATTCAGACTAAAAACGAAGACTAACATATGGTAGCAGATCTCGCAGAAAAGACTAGCTTAATATGAAGAAAATAGTGTGAACAATACCCATACAGTGAAGGGAAACGAGCACAATTCTGAATTATAGACATATTATGGGTAAGTCATAAACTGTCGAAAGTTAGGAAAATTGATTACGAGTAACGTAAAGCGATACGCCGAGCGACGGAACGCCAAGTTCCGAGAGTAGGTCGCAGTGCGCCAGCTGACACGCACTACGCGTGAGTTGCGCAAGTAGGCCAAACTGCGCTGGCCACAGCGAACCGGTGTCGCTAAGCACGACTCGTGTTCCCGCGCCCAACCGCGGGAGTCAGCAGCTTACGCGAGCTCACAGTCCCCACCTGGTCCCGCGAACCATGTGGCCGGCTGACGTGCGGAGCTGACCGCGGCGCTCGGTGTCGATCGGACATCGCCGTCGAAGCCACCCAGCCCACATTCGGCCTCGCTCTGTGACGTATCGCTTTTGGGACTTACCGCGTCACAATGTGGTGCAGCACACGCAATACACACCAAATAAAGGTCTCTCTTTAAGAACAATAACACAGACCCGCAATCCTGGATCGAGCACGCCAACTAAGTGGTGCTAACACCACACCCAAGTCCACGAAAGGGACGCTTAGTAGAGCGCAGAGCAGCACCAGTTGCAAAGTATCGCCTATAGGCATGGCGTCTGGTGCCCACGAATATGCCGTCATGTCACCGAGCCAGAAGACCGCTGCAATTGACGAGCTATTAAATGACATTGGGGCGGAATTAAAGGCCAAACACGTATCGAGTAGTGCACTGAATTCAATAAGAAATAAAATATTCTCTTTGGCTTTCCAACTCACGTCAGCAGAAGCAAAGGTCGAGCTGCTGCAAGAGCAGAACAAAGATCTACTGCGCGAACTTCAGCACTCAGCTGACCCAGTTAAGGACCTTAGAATTGAGTCTCACACAAACTCGCGGAAGACAATACAAAACTCGCTGAAATAAACCAAGAGCTCAGGGACCAAATTAGGGATCTGACAGGAAAAGTTACTGAACAGGCACAGCAACAGGCCAAGACATTAACATACGCTGCGGCACTCTCCACCGCACCCAAAGAACATAAACGCATTGAGGTGGCAAAAGCCAAGCAGGCAATCACTCTCTTCATAAAGTCTACCAACAACCAAGACACGAAAACAATAAAACAAACGTTGACAAAAAACATCAACCCAAGACGAGACAACCTACACATTAAGTCAATAAGAAACACGAAGACAGCTGTGATTGTCGAAGCAGCAACACAGGAGGACTGTAGGAAAATAATAGAAAAGACGAAAGATATTGAGAATATCGCGTGTGAGGGGCCCAGAAAGCGGCAACCTTTGGTGATAGTCTATCGAGCGACAGACACTATCTCGGATAGAGAATTTCTTGAGTGTCTATACGAGCAGAATCTCAGTGACGATTTCACAAAAGACGAATTCGACAAAGACGCGAAAATCAGATTCCGCACAGGGCCCAAAGGAAAGGGATACAACCATCAAGTGTTGGAAGTCACACCCAGAATTTATTGGTACCTCACCAAAAAAGGAAGGGTGTACATAGACTTCCAATCCCTATCTGTCAAAGACTTTACGTCAGTGAGCCAGTGTTACAACTGTTGTGACCTTGGCCATACAACCGAAGCCTGCGCAGACACAGGTACGACCTGTTCAAGGTGTGGTAAAAAGGGCCACAAACGCGCGGACTGTCGAGCATCAGAGCCCATCGATTGCATTCCGTGCAGGAACAGAAACCGTATTTGCAATAAGAGCAGGGGTGGCGTCTGCCAGACCTACAAACAGCTGCTTGATAGGCTAATTGACAGTACTGACTATGGCAATTGAACATCCCCCTGAGTCAACCAACATGCTCCAGAAATCAATCCCTGAAAAAACAAGATCATGCAAGTCACCATCCACCAGGCACAGAAACCATCTACGTGCAATACTCTGGCGTAAGAGGCAAAAACTATTACCTGACAACTACCCCAACAATGGTCACATTCCAGGCTTGATACACAATACAAACCTGGAGGACAGCCATCATGCAATCACTGAATACATAAACGACCTAACACTCACAGGACAAATGTCACCAGAAGCCGCCAAACTAATCAAAAGACAAATAATGTACTGGATGACATTCCAGACGACCCTTATGAACAGGATAGACGAACTCGAAGACGAACTACTGAGAATAGACATGATAACCCCAAATCCTGATACCGACAGACCAGAAAACCATACCACACATGACCAACCAAAGCAACTGCACAAAACAGCGTTGCTAACGACTCAAGATCACCCATCCACTCCAGCACAACGACGCACATACGACACTACAAAATGCGAAGGACGCGTCAAACCAATCAAATTCATACAAGGTGAGACCTTGAGCCCAACGGAGCTAAACACAACCGCATCGCAAGCCAGCACAACTGGAGCCGAAACGGAAAACATGGACAAATCACACACCTCAGACTGTAATCAAATCAAACGCAAAATAACTCTCTCTGACTCACTGACAGAGGAAGAAGACGACGTCTATTATTGCCCTCACGCCAGAGATTGTAGTGTTCATAACATATTCTAAACCGTAATACCGAGCTTGAACAGGCCACAGTGCCGGCAGACACCACGAATGCCACACAAAAAGCCGCAGCAACAACCGCAACAAAAGTCTGCGGAGGGTCTGGCAATAGAGGCGACAGTGCGCATAACATACCAAAAGCTGTTATGTCTGTCACAGATAGCGTAGACGAGCAGTCAAGTGGGAACCAAATCACGTCAAATCAATGTAGAATGGAGGCACAAACAACCAACACATCTGATAGACATCAAGACTGCACAAACGAAACACACACAAAAAACAAACGAATCATCACAGCCTTTAGGAAACTAAAACCGCATAGAAAACCCAAACAGCCTAAGAGAGTCAAGAAAGTGAAAGCGTGTGACGACCAATCGCGGCAGTCGCATGCTGCCTCAAAAC
Source organism: Schistocerca piceifrons (assembly GCF_021461385.2). Classification (NCBI taxonomy): domain Eukaryota; kingdom Metazoa; phylum Arthropoda; class Insecta; order Orthoptera; family Acrididae; genus Schistocerca; species Schistocerca piceifrons. Next base: position 1,161,017,751 of record NC_060138.1, on the reverse strand, counting down.
CTAGTGATACGAAAGTGCATACCCCTGATGATACCAACACCTTCGCAGCCCCCCAACCAACAACCTCAATGCCGACGCCCAAAGAAACCCCCACAACAACCAACGAGGAAACCAATCCAGCGCCCCCCGCAGAGGTGCACAGCAACGCCACTACACCATCACACGACACGTCACGGCCGCAGAGACGCCAACACACGCCATCGACACCGATAGTTTTAGTTACGATAAGCTAGACATAAATGTAAAATTAAGTAGGCTAGAGAAAAGAGACATCTTAGAGACGGCACAGCGGATGCTCATCCGCACCCTACACCCGTACGGCCAATCTGTTTGTTTCCGTACATCAGAGCAAACCGATAGACTGATTCTCAAAACGGAGAATATTCCAACAGATCCAGACAGCCTACTAGACCTGCTCATGCAGGGAGGAACCATTCGATATGGACAAACTTTACGAGGATCACGTAAGGGCTCATGGGAGAACATACTTCGATTACAGTCAAACTGGCAGCAAGTGCTACGCCACCGTTAAACACCCAAACTGCTAATAGCACAGCTTAATGCTATGCGGAGTATACTTGTAAATTCGGAGCTCCCACGGGTCCTACGTGAACTAAAAAGTGACATTCTGTGCATACAGGAGCCCTACACTAGACAAGGGCATATCCCCAACTTTCCTCCAAGTGCCGTGACAGTTGCGGAGGGGACAGGCTGCATGGAATCTGTCATAATCCTAAACAAAGAAATACATCCAGTCAAAATTACAGAACTCTGTTCCGAGCACCTAGTTACAGCTGAAGTCACATACAAGGGGGATACTTGGATCATCGCGTCGCTGTACGCCCAATTCTGTCACTGCATCAAACCATACGCAGACCTCATCAGAGATGTTGCGCAATACGCTGGTAACAAAAAACTTCTCATCTGTGCAGACATAAATGCCAGATCAACCCTGTGGCATTCAGACAGAACTGACGACAGGGGTAGAATAATAAATGACATCATCCAAGAAAACAGACTACACGTACTCAACAAGGAGGGACATCACCCGACTCACATCGGACACAACGGTCATTCATCAAACATAGACATCACCCTCGTCAATAATGCCGCCATCAGCCACGTACGAGACTGGACCGTACATGACCAGATCACTGCTAGCGACCACAACATCATCACACTAACCTTAAGTGGTACACCAAATGTCAACAAAGAAACACTACCAAAAAGACTATTATTTGACAAAACAGACTGGGACAGGGTCAGACAAAAAATACATGAGCACATACCGCAAGACATCACCGGCAGTGTTGATTTCAGAGCACACATGCTGACAGATATCATCACACACACACAGAACACCTGCATACCCACACAGAGAATGACAAAACACCAAAATATTCCCTGGACTACACAATTAACACGACTCAAACAAGACTCAAAACGTAAACGCAAGCTTTACCAACGAGCAATTTCAGATAGAGAAAGACAATTACGACTACACGACTACCGGCTTGCCAAGGACAAATATAAACTTGAGCTGAATAAGACCAGGAAAGACCATTGGAACAGCCATGTAGCAGCACAAACACAACTAAACATTTGGGGGGAACCATACAAAATCGTGACAGAGAAAATTAAGAGCCCACTGGCTCTGGGAACGCTGCGACAGGAGGATGGTGAGATGACTAAGGGCTGGAGACGCACAGCGGAGTTCCTGCTGAGCAAACTCCTGCCCGACGACATCGCAGACACAGACACACCACAACATGCAGCACTGAGACGCGAAGTAGACACAGTATACACCACACCAACCGTCACCTGCCCATTTGCGCAGGAAGAAGTGGCGACAGCGATCTCAGAACTCAAAAACAAAAAGGCGCCTGGACCGGATGGTATCCACTCTGAGGTACTGAAACAAATTGCACCGCAGATCACCCCGTTTCTCACAACGATGTTAAACGATGCATTAAGGCTGGGCCGTGTGCCTGCAGTGTGGAAGACCTCGAAGGCGGTTATCATCAAAAAGGCTCCAGACAAAGACCCAACAGACCCCAAGTCACACAGACCAATTTGCCTTATCAATACACTCGGTAAATTACAAGAAAAACTACTCTGCAAAGGACTACAAGCGCACCGAACATTACGGGGACTGACACCACACCAATACGGCTTCAGGGAAGGGAAATCTATAGACGACGCAATTAACAGAGCACTCCAAATAGTACACGACACACCCTCCAAATACACACTTGCAATTATGATAGACATCTCAGGTGCCTTCGACAACCTCTGGTGGCCGGCCTTGTTCAAGAGGCTCAGACATCTGCAGGTACCGGAGTCCCTGTATAATAGTTTCATGGACTACTGCAGAGACAGAACGGTCGTTTGGCAAATGGACAACCAGAAAGTGACTAAACGAATTACAAAAGGCTGTCCACGAGGGTCGACCTGTGGCCCCATCTTCAGGGACATAGTTATAGAACCTCTCCTACAGATACTAGAGGAGCACATCCTGACAGATGGAGTTGTCGCTTATGCTGATGATCTACTCGTCTTAGTTTCAGCAAACAACCGTGCCCAGCTAGAAGAAAGAGCCAATGGAACACTTAGGACAATAACCCAATGGTGCACAGATCAATAATTAAAGATAGCAGGAAACAAAACAACTTATACGTTGCTAAAGGGTATCCTGCGCAGGAACCCAATAGTCAAACTCGGGGACACAAACATAAAAAGACTAGCAGTCACACGCTATCTAGGAGTATACATTGATGAACGATTGAACTTCCACGAACACATGCGAATATGCACAAACAAAGCAGAAAAGATACTACACAAACTGGCTAGGCTAAATTCGGAACAATTCAGACTACCCCTGTCGGTGACACGAACATACCATTGCGCTCTCTTCGAGTCAGTACTATGCTTTGCTGCCAGTACGTGGGCCCACAGGTTAAATCTCTCAACCAACAGAACCATTGTACGTCGAGGCCAAAGAAGTGTTCGACTAACAGGGGCATTCAACACAACATCAAATGACGTACTATGTGTCGTCATGGGAATCTTCCCCATAGATATCACCATCAGGTACCACGCAGCAATAAACTGGCTTAGGATGGGGAGAATAGACCAAGTTCGGCAGATCACTGGTGTACCAATTGAGACAACACGCCAACTCAGAGCATTGCGAGTGGACACCTGGCAGAGCGAGTGGGCCAACAGCGATAAGGGCCGCCGTGTATACAACTTCTTCCCTGACATCCGGCAAAGACTAAAACTAAAACATATTGATCCCAGCCGCGGTATGGTACATTTCATCACAGGACATGGCCCTTATCCCACGCACCTGTACCGCGTGAGTCTGCAGCAGACTAATAGATGCACATGCGGGGAAGAAGGTTCCCCTGAACATACTGTCTTCTTCTGCGGACAACGCACGAACATAAGACACACAGTACACATAAATCGCCTGAACACACAGAACGAACTATATGCCATAATACGCGACCCGGAAAGGTGGACTGAACTCAACAAACTAACGGACGAAATCTCGAAGATCCAACAAATAGAATACTTGCGCAACAGGCCCTACCGAAGGCAAGTCGGTCAAAACAGACGTCACGACGCCTAGGGGGACACAGATATGATAAGCACCACGGCTGATGAAGAAGAAACAGATACAGACCAGGGCACAAACACAGATATTGAAGTGTCCAGCGCGGATGATCCATAGTGTCAACCAAGTCAAATTCAGAGAACAGAGTGGAACAACCGACAAGAGGTGCACAAGTCACACACAATCCTAAAAACAGATCGCACTTTATATGTAAATAGGTAACAGCATCTCCATGTCTAATAAGAGCATAAAGCTGGGTACCTCTTCAAGGGACCTACGCCTTCCGTTAAGAGGCAGCGCACAGTCCGGATGGAAGGATCTTAATTGTGGTCCCTCTCTTTTGAGCCCAACCCGACGGATACCTATGGTAGATCGGGGAAAACCACCGTTCGGGCTGTGTTGCTGGCGGGGCCGAAAGGTGCTAACTGCCACACTACGTATCATTGTAAGTCTCATTGGCTCAGCGGGAACTGTTTGTACAACCAACCTACACAGCCTATACCTCAACCTCCACTACACTTCTGATCTGAAGCTTAAAGGAACCTCTTCAAGGGACCTACGCCCCCTGGTAAGAGGCGGCGCACGTCCTGGATGGAAGGATCTTAATTGTGGTTCCTCTCTTTTGAGCCCAACCCGACGGATACCTATGGTAGATCGGGGAAAACCACCGTTCAGGTCGTGCTGTCGGCGGGGCCGGGAGGTGCTTGCGCCTGATGTACTATACTAGGAGCCTTGTAGGCTCAACACAAACCGTTAGCGTCATTACCTTATTACTTTTACCACAAGTACTCTTTCATTAGCAACTTTGAGCCAAGCACAAAATCAGTTACCTCTCTATTGCATATTGTAAACAGTTTAGCAGGCTGGACATGGAGGTCTTAGTCTTAGTTTCTAGCTCTAACGTACTCTAATCTCTTCTAGTTAAGTTAGTTTTTAGGATGGTAGATGTTAAAGGTATGGTGAGCGACGGCCAGCGTCTTGAGGGTCATTCCAAGACCCGGGCCGCCGCCCACAACCAGGTGACGGGCAATATTATACCTATCCCTTCTCTATTCAGTTCTCTCCCTTCCTTCATTCTAAATATTTAATTTCGTTTTGTATATTAATATCTTACTTGATTTTGTATTAGTTATAAGTTTTTCTAATGCTAGTGTCCTTAGGATAATTTAGGTTAAGGAGTGTGTAAGCTTAGGGATTGATGACCTTAGCAGTTAAGTCCCATAAGATTAAAAAAACAAAAAAAGAATTCGGCTGCTAGCTGGGGTCTTTAGAACCAGCCCCAGACCGAGTCGTTTCGTTGAGGCTAGTGAGGCTCAGCTTCACGTCAGGCGATGACGTATAAAATACAGTGCACGCCCAGTACACTTACATATAATGCCCGCTACTCGGCCATCCATCGAATGGCTCTTTCATAATCGACAACGAGCGACGAGGACCTATTTCGTTTTAGAAATGGGCGTGGCTGGTTTGAAAGTGGAGCAGATCTTCAACTTGCAATACGAAAGCCTGCACTCTAGTTTTGACGTTTCAATTTTTATGTTTCAACATTTTTGATGGGTATAACGGTTTTAAGGTTGTGTATACCGACGGTTCCAAACAAGTGGGCTCTGTTGGCTTGTCAGTAGCTATCCTTGCCGTGTCTTTGGGTTTCGCCTTCCCTTGAGTGCACTCTATTTTCGGCAGACCTCCACGCTATGCTGAAGGCACTCGAGTGCTTGAGGTGTCATTGGGGCAAGCAGTTTCCCATCCGCTCTGATTCCCATAGTGCATTGTAGCACATACGCCTACCTGCGAAACTGGTCAGTCTCATGTAAAATTAACTGTACTTCCTTCAATGGTGGGGAAACTCCGTCAATCTGCTGGGTACCGGGCCATTTGGAAATTGGGTGAAATGAAAAGTCTGCAGGGAACACGACGGGACACAATGTATCATTCTCCTGCAGCTGTTACACTATTGCCTCGGAGATCCATGCAGTTGTGGACTGCGGTGGGGGGTAGCAGTGAGTGAAAATGAGCTGTGGCTGGAGAAGCCAACTATCTGGCCGTGGTGACCCGCACTCTTTCGGCTCAGATGGGATGAAGTGACCCTGTACCACCTCCGAATTCGGCTCAGTCCCCTATCACATGGCTTCTTATTCCGGCGATGATGACTGGGGTGTACAGATCAACTATACGCCACGTTTTTACTGAGTACATTTCATATCTTGATGTGAAGACATAAACGAATTTCTGGTGATGTATATGTACTACAACATAAGCTTTTAGGTTGGATATATTAGTGTCTTGCAGAGTAGCTGGCGATGACTTAGTTCGATATTGTAATAAAATGGAACACATGCAGCCGTTCAAAAATGGCTCTGAGCACAATGGGACTTAACACCTGTGGTCATCAGTCCTCTAGAACTTAGAACTAATTAAACTCAACTAACCTAAGAACATCACAAACATCCATGCCCGTGGTAGGATTCGAACCTGCGACCGTAGCGGTCACGCGGTTCCAGGCTGAAGCGCCTAGAACCGCAAGGCCACACCGGCCGGCTACCTGCAGCCGTACTTACGATCTTATTTATTATATGGCTACCAGTATCGGTGCTTCAGTTGATGTTTGGAAACACAACATCGTTGTTACAGGTAGTCGGCGAAAACCAATTCATAGATGTTGGCCACTGATGAATCGCGTACACGATTGGAGTTAACCTCCTCACTGTCAGTTAAGGCCTGAAGATGGTGCACTGAAGCATCGAAACTGGTAGCCCTATGATAAAAAAAATTCGTAAGGACGGCTGCAAGTGCTCCATTTTATTACATAAGTAAATGGCAGAAGTTCCTCAAACCTCCCATCACTAGAATGCACATACAAAAAGTTCGATATTAGTACTGCACTTGCTGGAACGCACAATGCACCTCCACATTAAATACCTCCACAACTAAATTGTCTGTATTATTTATCGAAATACGCAGAAATTTGTTCTGTACCAGTGCAAAACACACCTGGGTCACATGTTGGCACCCATGACCTAACTTACAGGTTAAGTTGCACTTGTTAATGAACAAAGTTCGACCTTTGTACCACACTTGATGCTAGGCAAGATATCAAATATTTTCACACCTAAATTATCTGTATAGTGTTTTATAGCTGTACGAAACACGTGTGGGCTAAAATAGTATACTAAGCCGGCAAGGCAGATAAAAAAAAAAGAAAACCATTCTGAACACAAATAGTATTGTCACATCAGAAGATTATAGCGTGCGTGCCTTAACCTGATACTAGACGTCAGCAACTTTAGCTCAAGTCGTATTTTAACAACAGAAGCTAATGATGTGTCAGCTACTCCAAGAGTGCAGTTACCCTGTACCTTATAGATTAAGATGCGATTAACGTCTAACACATGACCTTCTAATCTCAAGTTAAGTGTCACAGTGTGATAGCAATGTCTATGAATTATCTGAATTATGCATAAAAATATGTATAGATACTGACTTAATGATGTAACTTAGAAGTTAAAATGGAAACGTGACTCTGGGCTCTCAAATTGTCACAATCTTCTTACGGCATCTATAAATTATCTTTACCATGCATCAAAAATATCTACACGGAAAGAAACTTTGGGACATAGTGACTAAAGGTGCATGTTCCATTCATCTTATTGATCCCATCAAAAGCTGGTAGAAAATAATAAAAAAATTTGCCAGTAATAAAACTGAACAACCAGCTACCATTTATTTAATGTACATATTGGTGATCTGGTTAAGAACTGGAGAAAGGAAGTAAATCTAGGTATAGAGATTAATTGTAAATTTCCTTATGTATGCAGATGATGAAACAATTTTGGAAGAAAGTAAGGAAGAGCTAAAAAAACAATCGGTGTACAAACTACACCAACAACAGTAAACAGAACGCTGTCTTCGTATATCAATAAAGAAAACTAATGTAATGGCTCATCATGTGAAATACCCCGTCAGCTCAAAAGCAGTTGTAGACAGTACATTTCTTGAACAGACCTCCAGCTTACCTGTGTGTGGAGTAGTAAACAAATCATTTCAAAACAAAATAAGAAAGGAAACAAAATCAAAATTTTATAAAACTATGGCTATACCTGTGATCCTGTTTGGACGTGAGCCTGGATCCCTAAAACTACAACCAGCAGAAATGAGATTTCTCGGAGAAGGGAGAGGTGTTACTAGGAAAGATTATACAAGAAACGATGATATTATGAGTCAACTAGATATTTATAATATTAAATAAAATGTTAAAGAACATAGAATGTTGTGGAAATATCACATAAGAGGAGAGAGAGGAAGAAGGGACGTACTTTGACACCAATGGCTTAATTTATGTACATATTATACAATATTGGTGATACTGTGCATCCCTGTTTCACTCTCTAATATACGAACGATTTGTTCTTGCTGGTAGTTTGTCTAGTCAAAGCATTTACCGAAATATAATCTTTGAGGCAACTTGATCAAACGTCTGGGACATCCTTCAGCTTCCATTATAACCCTTAACTTACTCCTGATCAGTAAGCTGCCGTTTCATCATCTCTGGACTACTGCCTTTTTTCCCTGATTCACCTGCTCTAACACAAATATACAATCAAAGCAAGAACGATATCATCTAAATTCACAGTGTGACTTGCAACAGTATTTTTCATTAATTGTGCGTATGTCTAACTCCGGGATTAATAACTTTTAGAATGTCTATAGAGATTACGAAATCGTGAGACTTTTTTTTTTCAAAATGACAAAAACAAAGAAAGGTTCTAATGTCGCGGTTTTAATGACATTTGCACGGTGGCATTAAAAAGAAATTAAAGCCGCTATGAATATTCAGAAACGGCGTGGGAAAGGCGCAATGGCAGCACGCTTCGCAGACCTGCTTCCCGTGGCCAGGAAATGGTAAATTTTTTAATGGCCGCCGGCCGGGTCCCCACGGTGAGGTGTGGGCGGCGCCATTGCCGCAGGATCTCCATCGCATCGCGTCTCCTGGATGGCCCGAATGCAGCCCCGGGGACTCTAAATGTTTTCCCGGCTGTTTGCTCGGGCGGCGTTTTAACCGATCTCGTTTTAGCTTCGGCCCGCATCCCGTGAAAGCGAAACGAAAATACAGCGCAAGTAGTTTACTTTTAAACAAGATAAAAAAGGGTGGCGGTGGTGTTGGGGCGGGGATGGAGTAGGGGGTGAGATACAGGGAGAAAGAGGCGGAGGTCCCTGAGCAGCTGTTGAACCACAAATCTAAGAGCAACTTCACTTCTGAGCGCCTTTTAATGCACTCGGATGCAAATGTTCTCGGCAAGCATTTAGCTAGATCGCTTTTAAAGGAGCTTGCTCCCACTCCGTCCGCTGCGTAATAGGCGAAATGTTTCTGTAGTATTAAGCACAAAGCATTCATGCTAGGACTCAAATCGTCGTACAATATCGTTAAGAAACTTCTACCAGTATATTTATCTTAACAACTACGAAAAACTTAATGCTCAGAACGAAAATTTAAAAAAAAAATGTATCAGACAAATGTTATTAGGTCACTATGAGAATATAAACCGGCACCTTTTCGTTTTTTGTAACGTCCTTCGTTATGAAGACATAAACAGAAGTAGGGTAGAGTGTTGTACCTTGGAACACTTCCGCCTCTACCTAGCCCTCATATATTTTCTTTTTACATTTTGGAAGTAATAGCATTCACTTTGTTGTATACGTGGAAGAATCCTGGAGATACCAGAAGGTATCAGATAGATTACATAATGGTAAGATAGAGATTTAGGAACCAGGTTTTTAATTGTAAGACATTTCCAGGGGCAGATGTGGACTCTGACCACAATCTATTGGTTATGACTTGTAGATTAAAACAGAAGAAACAGCAAAAAGGTGGGAACTGAAGGAGATGGGACCTCGATAAACTGACTAAACCAGAGGTTGTACAGAGTTTCAGGGAGAACATAATGGAACAATTGACAGGAATGGGGGGAAGAAATACTGTAGAAGAAGAATGGGTAACTCTGAGGGATGAAGTAGTGAAGGCAGCAGTAGGTAAAAAGACGAGGTCTAGTAGAAATCCTTGGGTAACTGAAGAAATATTGCATTTAATTGATGAAAGGAGGAAATATAAAGACGCAGTAAATGAAGCAGGCAAAAAGGAATACAAACGTCTCAAAAATGAGATCGACAGGAAGTGCAAAATGGCTAAGCAGGGATGGCTAGAGGACAAATGTAAGGATGTAGAGGCTTATCTCACTAGGAGTAAGATAGATACTGCCTACAGGAAAATTAAAGAGACCTTTGGAGAAAAGAGAACCACTTGTATGAATATCAAGAGCGCAGATGGAAACCCAGTTCTAAGCAAAGAAGGGAAAGGATAAAGGTGGAAGGAGTATACAGAGGGTCTATATAAGGGCGATGTACTTGAGGACAATATTATGGAAATGGAAGAGAATGTAGATGAAGATGAAATGGGAGATACGGTACTGCGTGAAGAGTTTGAGAGAGCACTGAAAGACCCGAGTCGAAACAAGGCCCTGTGAGTAGACAACATTCCACTAGAGCTACTGAAGGCCTTGGGAGAGCCAGTCCTGACAAAACTCTACCATCTGGTGAGCAAGATGTATGAGACAGGCGAAATACCCTCAGACTTTAAGAAGAATATAATAATTCCAAACCCAAAGAAAGCAGGTGTTGACAGATGTGAAAATTACCGAACTATCAGTTTAATAACTCACAGTTGCAAAATACTAACACGAATAATTTACAGACGAATGGAAAAACTGGTAGAAACCGACCTCGGGGAAGATCAGTTTGGATTGTGGAGAAATATTGGAACACGTGAGGCAATACTGACCTTACGACTTATCTTAGAAGAAAGATTAAGGAAAGGCAAACCTACGTTTCTAGCATTTGTAGACTTAGAGAAAGCTTTTGACAATGGTTAATGGAATACCCTCTTTCAAATTCTAAAGGCGGCAGGGGTAAAATACAGGGAGCGAAAGGCTATTTACAATTTGTACAGAAACCAGATGGCAGTTATAGGAGTTGAGGGGCATGAAAGGGAAGCAGTGGTTGGGAAGGGAGTGAGACAGGGTTGTAGCCTCTCCCCGATGTTATTCAATCTGTATATTGAGCATGTAGTAAAGGAAACAAAAGAGAAATTCGGAGTAGGAATGAAAATCTATGGAGAAGAAATAAAAACTCTGAGGTTCGCCGATGATTTTGTAATTCTGTCAGAGACAGCAAAGGGCCTGGAAGAGCGGCTGAACGGAATGGACAATGTCTTGAAATTAGGATATAAGGTGAACATCAACAGAAGCAAAACGAGGATAATGGAATGTAGCCGAATTAAATCGGGTGATGCTGAGGGAATTAGATTAGGAAATGAGAAGCTTAAAGTAGAAAATGAGTTTTGCTATTTGGGGAGCAAAATAACTGATGATGGTCGAAGTAGAGAGCATATAAAAAGTAGCCTGGCAATGGCAAGGAAAACGTTTGTGAGGACGATAAATTTGTTAACATCGAGTATAGAGTTAAGTGTAAGGAAGTTGTTTCTGAAAGTATAAGTGTAGAGTGTAGCCATGTATGGGAGCGAAACGTGGACGATAAATAGTTTAGACAAGAAGAGAATGGAAGCTTTTGAAACGTGGTGCTACTGAAGAATGCTGAAGATTAGATGGGCAGATCACATAACTAATGAGGAGGTACTGAATAGATTTGGGGAGAAGAGAAATTTGAGGCACAACTTGACTAGAAGAAGGAATCGGTTGGTAGGACATATGCTGAGGCATCAAGGGATCAACGATTTAGTATTGGAGGGCACCGTGGAGGGTAAAAACCGTAGAGGGAGGCCAAGAGATGAATACGCTGTACAGATTCAGAAGGATGTAGGTTGCAGTAGGTACCGGGAGATGAAAAAGCTTGCACAGGATAGAGTAGCATGGAGAGCTGCATCAAACCAGTCTCAGGACTGAAGACCACAACAACAACAACGTTAGGGAAGTGATTCATGGTCCTATTTTGTTTCATTTTACTAAATTTTGGATTTCGAGTTTGACTTCACTTGTTCCTTCCGAAACTACCACCACGTGTTAGCTTAGGCTGAAGTGATCGGTTATCTTGAGCTGCCCACGTACTAATTGGATTGCGTATTCTTTCGGTGACCATGTGGTAAACAGCTTGTTGAGTAATTCTGTCAGAGACAGCAAAGGACTTGGAAGAGCAGTGAATGGAATGTACAGTGTCTTGAAAGGAGGATATAAGATGAACATCAACAAAAGCAAAACGAGGATAATGGAATGTAGTAGAATTAAGTCGGGTGATGCTGAGGGAATTAGATTAGGAAATGAGACACTTAAGTAGTAAAGGAGTTTTGCTATTTGGGGAACAAAATAACTGATGATGGTCGAAGTAGAGAAGATATAAAATATAGACTGGCAATGGCAAGGAAAGCGTTTCTGAAGAAGAAAAATTTGTTAACATCGAGTATAGATTTAAGTGTCAGGAAGTCGTTTCTGGAAATATTTGTATGGAGTGTAGCCATGTATGGAAGTGAAACATGGACGATAAGTAGTTTGGACAAGTAGAGAATAGAAGCTTTCGAAATGTGGTGCTTCAGAAGAATGCTGAAGATTAGATGGGTAGATCACATAACTAATGAGGAGGTATTGAATAGAATTGGGGAGAAGAGGAGTTTGTGGCACAACTTGGCTAGAAGAAGGGATCGGTTGGTAGGACATGTTCTGAGGCATCGAGGGATCACCAATTTAGCATTGGAGGGCAGCGTGGAGGGTAAAAATCGCAGAGGGACACCAAGAGATGAATACACTAAACAGATTCAGAAGGATGTAGTTTGCAGTAAGTACTGGGAGATGAAGAAGCTTGCACAGGATAGGGTAGCATGGAGAGCTGCATCAAACCAGTCTCAGGACTGAAGACCACAACAACAGCATTCACGTTATGTGTGTTGCATTCACTTCCCGAAATTACAAATATTACTTCTTAAGAGTAAAGTACCTCAGTTTTATTCAAATGCAAATATGTTGCAATCGAGAGAATCTTGTAAGTGCTGTATTTAATCAACTTTGCGTTACATTCTTACTCTACTACACACGAAGACTCAGTCAGTGAAATCCTATTAAGAAGAAGTATCATCAAAACCGATTGACAAGTTAAAAAAAATTTTCAACTAAAAGCTGTTGTTAACAAACACTAATTTACATTTTCAAGACAGGGAGAATTGTTGCGATGTTAAAGAAACTTAGTTCTTTTGCAGAATATCACGTGTTCCATGGTTTAAATGGTTCAAATGGCTTTGAGCACTATGGGAGTTAGCTCCTGAGGTCATCAGTCCCCTAGCACGTAGAACTACTTAAACTTAACCAACCTAAGGACATCACACACATCCATGCCCGAGGCAGGACTCGAACCTGCGACCTAGAGGTAGGGCGGCTCCAGAATGTAGCGCCTAGAACCGCTCGGCCACAACGGCCGGCGTGTTCCGTGGCACCAGAACTTTCCTTTCAAGGTCATACATGGCGCGCGACTGACGAAATATGGCTAAACCGTGTTCACGCCGTTGTATAACTAGTTTTTAATAAGAAATATAAGGAATTTTACTCACCATAAAAACCTGTAACCGAAGAATTAACAATATACTCCAAATTTCTTTAATATACATGGTGGTTTCGTTACCTGAGAGGGCCCATGAGAAACAACTGATCACAGGACAATAATGTCGTGTAACTAGCGGCTCCCGTGGGCTAGACGCTCGCCTGGTGCGAGTCTTTCGATTTGACGCCAGTTCGGCGACTTGCGCGTCGATGGGGATGAAATGATGATGATTAGGACAACACAACACGCAGTCCCTGAGCGGAGAAAGTCTCCGACCCAGCTGGGAATCGAACCCCGGGCCCTTAGGGTTGACGATCTGTCGCGCTGACCAGTCAGCTACCGAGGGCGGACCCCGGGACAATGAAACTTTATAAAAAAATTTGAAAGGACGAAGCGAATAGCGAATAAAGCATTGGAAGAAACACATTTTAATTTCCATGGAGAAGGTAATATTTGTTAAGTACGTACCGTGTATACGTTTCAGGTATTTTACTGGTGCCTGAAATATCTCACGTGGGACGGAATGTTCAGCTGTCGTGATGCAGTTCATGTACTGCCCGATCATCGCAAATTGCGTCCAGCACTCTCAGCCATGGAAGCATTAACTTCTTCAACAATTTGTGGCGCAGTTGGCCGTCGGCCGCTCCCAGGAGCAATCCCCAAATGGCAGTTACGTCGAACTTCCTAATCATGCTATTCAAAGCCGGTGCTGAAAGAGTATCTCTCGTCATTCATGTAATGCGTGGATACTCGTGGAGAGCCGCAGCAGTATGGCTGTTGGTTTCATAAAACAGCTTAACGAGTAAAGCCCTGCTAGCTATGTCCAGACCGATGTTGTGTGTCTGAAACTGTAATGTACACTGTGTTTCAACCGTACGTCACCGTACAAGTACCGGCGCCTAACGGCAATTCATGACACTAACATTACAAACAATGCAAATCTTGCAGCACCCCGTCTGAAAATCATTCCTATAAAGTGGAGTACCCACACTGGAAATAAAATTCCGTCTACACTGGCTCAAGTAGCGAAAGTTTAAACCATCCTATATTATACAGCATTTAAATATACAGAACTCAAAATATCTACGAGGGTCACTCCAAAAAAAATGCGCACTATTTTTGTAAAAACACACTTTTCATTCTGCATGTGTGAAAGTTTTACATGGTGTAAATACAACCTTATCGCTTGTTTTCAAACTTAGTTCAACCTGTTCCCGTGAATGGCGCCGTCACAGCATGTCTTCAACAGGGCTGCTACACTTGGCGTTCGTCAGAAGCAACGTGCTGTCATAGAATTCCTGTGCTGTGAAAGCGAGACGGTGGGAAACACCCACAAGAGGTTGAAAAAGGTGTATGGAGATGCTGTTGTCTGTCGCAGTACAGTTAGTCGGTGGGCAAGCAGGTTACGTGATGAAAGCGGGCACGGCAATATTGAGGATTGTCCCCGCAGCAGCAGGCCTCGTACTGCACACACTCCAGACAATGTGCAGAGAGTTAACGAATTGGTGACTGCTGACAGACGCATCACAGTGAACGAATTGTCACGCTACGTTGGGATAGGGGAAGGAAAAAGGGGGCCAATTATCCTTCCTCCCATAATGCCGCACCATACATTAAGCCGCCAAGGTCGCTAATGTTCCACTTGTCGCAGCCATCGTGGATTTTCCGTTGCCCAATAGTGCATATTATGCCGGTTTACGTTACCGCGGTTGGTGAATGACGCTTCGTCGCTAAATAGAACGCGTGCAAAAAATCTGTCATCGTCCCGTAATTTCTCTTGTGCCCAGTGGCAGAACTGTACACGACATTCAAAGTCGTCGCCATGCAATTCCTGTTGCATAGAAATATGGTACGGGTGCAATCGATGTTGATGTAGCATTCTCAACAACGACGTTTTTGAGATTCCCGATTCTCGCGCAATTCGTCTGCTACTGATGTGCGGATTAGCCGCGACAGCAGCTAAAACACCTACTTGGGATCATCATTTGTTGTAGGTCGTGGTTGACGTTTCACATGTGGCTGAACATTTCCTGTTTCCTTAAATAACGTAACTATCCGACGAACGGTCCGAACACTTCGATGATGTCCAGGATACCGAGTAGCATACATAGCAAACACCCGTTGGGCATTTTGATCACAATAGCCATACATAAACACGGTATCGATCTTTTCCACAACTGGTAAACGGTCTATTTCAACACGGGTAATGTATCACGAAGCAAATACCGTCTTCACTGGCGGAATATTACGTGATACCACGTACTTATACGTTTGTGGCTGTTACAGCGCCATCTATCACAAAGGGAAAAAAGTGGTTCAACTAAAACATTCATATTTCTTTACGTACTACACGAATATGTAGTAAAAAATGGGGGTTCCTATTTTTAAAAAAACGCAGTTGATATCCGTTTGACCTATGGCAGCGCCATCTAGCGGGCCAACCAAAGCGCCATCTGGTTGCCCCCTTCAAGCTAGACAAGTTTCATTCTTTGTAGTTTCTTCGTTTGATGCTTATTTCGTGAGATATTTGGCCCAGTCACTATCAATGGACGACCCTGTATACTCACGGAAAAACATCTATAGTAGTTGGTGTTAGAGTTGCACCTTTTTTAGACTGAAGTCAGCTGATAGGTATACCTGCTTAAAGGAAGTACCTCTAACTGAGGGCTCACCTTCAAAGGATGTAATGATTCCAAGTAGAGGAGGAATTAGCATATTTCATTAAAATAAAAGAGGTATTAGTGATGAAGTTAGTGAACTGCTTATAGATGTTGACTATGAAATTATTAGTATATCAGAGCACCACTTAAATAATTTGACAATTCAGGGGCTTCCTTTACCAGGATACAGATTAGCTGGCTGTTTCTCAAGAAGTTCCTTGTAGGGTTGGGGGAGTGGCTATGTACATAAAAAACAGTATTCCATTTGAGCCCATAGATGTATCATGACACTGCACTGAACTGGTATTTGAATGTTGTACAGGGGAATTGAATTTAGTGAAACTAAACTTCTAATTGTTGTTGTTTATAGGTCCCCTAACTCCGACTTCATTTCTGCTCAAGTTAGAGAGGGTTCTTGATTCCTTTTCTAGGAAGTACCAGAAATTAATGATATGTAGTGACTTCAATATTAATTTTGTACATGATGGTGCAAGAAAAAGGATGTTGGTAGATCTCCTAAATTCATATGATCTGATGCACACTGTGTTTTTTCCTACTAGGGTGCAGGGTAACAGTAGCACAGCCATATACAATATTTTTATTCATTCTTCATTACCATATGGGCATTCTGTTTGTAAAAACGTGAATGGCCTTTCAGACCATGATGCACTAATTTTAACACTAAAAGGCTTTTGTACTCAAACCAATGTTATATTTAATTACATACTATGTAGGGAAGTTAATCCAACAGCAATAGAGTTCTTTAAACCTTGCCAAGGAACAAGAGTGGCAGGATGTTTCTCGTGACAATAGAACGTTCTAGACGGGGTACTAGCAGTAGCAGGCAGCCTGGGTGGCTGACTTGTGGGTAAGGATATCTTGTAGAACAAAGTGAGAATAATATCAAAATGTTAGAAGGAGTCACAATCAAGCTACAGCAGCCCATTAGAAACAGTATTGTAAGGTACTTAAAAATGTTATTAGGAAGGCAAAGAGTATGTGTTATGCAAATAGAACAGCTAATTCACAGGATAAAATTAAAACCATATAGTCAGCTGTGAAGGAAGTGTCTGGTCAGCAGCACAAGGTCAACGATATAAAGTCAGTTCGTAGTAAAAATATTTCTGTTACTGATAAATCAGAAATATTTACAGTATTTAACTATAATTTTCTGAGTATTGCTGGTGAATTAAATAAAAATTTAGTTTTTGCAGGGAATTATATAACTCTCTTGGAAAATGCATTTCCGAGAGTGATGTCTGAAATACTCCTCTGTGATACAGACAAAAGGGAGATGAAGTCAATAATTAAATCACTGAAGACTACGTATTCTCATGGTTATGATGGAGTGTCTAGCAGAATATGAAAGTACTGTGCTGTACATATTAGCCATGTATGTAGCCATATTTGTAATTTTTCGTTTAGGAATGGTCAGTTTCCTGAGCGATTAAAGTACTCAGTAGTAAAGCCGCTTTTTAAGAAAGGATAAGGGAATAATGTAGACAATTTTAGACCTATTTCTATGCCATCAGTGTTTGCAAAAGTTATTGAAAAGGCTGTGTATGTAAGGATAATTGATCATTTCATATGACACGATTTGCTATCAAATGTACAATTCGGCGTTAGAAGTCGTTTAACAACTGAAAGTGTTATATTCTCTTTTGTCTGTGAGGTACTGGATGGGTTAAACAAAAGGTTTCGGACACTTGGCTTTTTTTTATTTCACTAAGGTATTTGATTGTGTTGATCACAAAATATTGCGCCAGATGTTGGATCATTACGGAATACGGGGAGTAGCTCATAATTTGTTCACCTCTTACTTTAGCAACAGGCAGCAAAAGGTCATTATTCACAATGTTGATAACGGCTGTCATGTGGGGTCTGAGTGGGGTACTGTTAAGTGAGTGGTGCCCCAGGGATCAGTGTTTGGGTCACTCCTGCTTCTTATTTATATAAATGATACGCCCTCTAGTATTACGGATAACTTTAAAATATTTCTGTTTGCTGATGACACTAGCTTGGTTGTAAAGGATTTTGTGTGCAACATTGGATCGGTTTCAAATAGTGCAGTACATGACCTAAGTTCATTTCTTGTAGAAAATAAACTAACGCTAAATGAGAGTAAGTTTTTACAGTTTCTATCACACAATTCAACAAAACCTGACGTTTTAATTTCACAGAACGGACATATGATTAGTGAAAGTGAACAGTTCAAATTTCTAGGTGTTCAGATAGGCAGTAAGCTTTCGTGTGAAGCCCACGTTCGGGATCTTGTTCAAAGACTAATACTGCCATTTTTACTATTCGAACGGTATCAGAAGTGAGTGATCGTTCGACACGAAAATTAGAAATCAAACCCGCATTTGGATCGGACTTCCTTAACTCTTGTGCAAAAAGCTGTGCAGTGTACTGCTGCATCCATTTTTAATAAACTACCACTCGAATTCAAAAATCTCGTACTCTGCCTATTTTCATTCGCTTATATCATAAGGTATTATGTTTTGGGGTGTCTCTTCCCATTCTAAAAGGATATTTTTGGCTCATAAACTGGCGGTTCGGACAGTAAGTGGTGTAAGTTCACGAACCTCTCGTCGAGTCCAGTTCACGAGTCTGGGTATTTTCACATTTGCCTCGCAATATATGTATTCCTTACTGTCATTTCTTGTTAACAATATTAGCTTATTCCCAAGAATAAGCAGCTTTCACTCGGTTAGTACTGGGCAGAAACCAAACCTGGATTTGGATCGGACTTCCTGAAGAGTTTCCCCAAGGGTCGCTCCTTCTATTCTATCGAGGGGTTCCTTGAAAAATTAAGCTGATGCTTATTGTATTGTTGATTGCGTTTACTTAAACATATAGACTGACTTTTTTCGGGTTCGTAAGGATTTATTTCTATTTGTTATTACATTTATGTTGTAATTTCATGTACTGACACGTTCCATGACCTTTGAGATTTGCTCCTCAATTTGGTACTATGGAATTTGACGTGTAAATAAATAAATAAATAAATGACGGGCTTCTGTCTTCGTGGCCACCTGGTGTCACGGATGTAAACACCCAGCCACGGCGACTGAGGAACATCATTATCTACCAAGAGACAACTGAAGCGATATAACGACAATAGTATTTAGGATTTCCTCTATAGTATCTGGTTTCAGTATTTACGCAATGATGATGGTCTACCAGCAGTAGCTAAAAGATGTTTACTTAATAGCTTCACTTCTCCGAAAAATGGTAGGAAAATATCCATTAGTGAATGTGGCATTGTGATTTGACAATTTTCAGCCATCCAGGGACAGCACTGAAACCCTGAAGAAGATCTACATTTGCACCTACATACGTCCTCAGCAGACCTCTGTACCGTCCTTGGCGCTGTGTACTCTGTACCACTACTAGTTATTTCCTTTCCCGGTCCGCGCACAAAAAGAGCGGGGAAAACGACTATCTATATGCCTTTGTACGAGCAGTAATTCATGGTTCTTACTGGAAATGTAAGTCGGTGGCAGCAGGATCGGTCGGCAGTCAGTTTCTAATGCCGGTTCTCTAAATTTCCTCAGTAGTGTTCTTCGGAAAGAACGTCACCTTTTCTCCATGGATTTTCTATGAGTTGCCGATTCACCCGTGTAACACATGGTGTTCAAACCTACCGATAACAAATTTAGCAGCCCGTCTCTGAACTGTTTCGATATCGGTTAATCCGACTTGGTGTGGATCTCAAACATCCAAGCATTAGGTGTACTAACGAACGGCCTGTACTAGTGTCTTATACGCGGTCTCCATTACAATTTCATAAAATTCTCCAAATAAACCAAAGTCGACCATTCGTCTTCCATACTACAATCCTCACATGCTCCTTCCATTTCATATCGCTTTGAAAAGTTAGTCCTAGATGTTTAATCGATGTGAATCTGTCAAGCAACACTAATACTTCATTTGAACATTTTATATATATCTGCATTAAAGTGAATTTTTGTGCATTTAAAGGCAGCTGCCATTCATCACGCGAACTAGGAATTTTGTGTGAGTCATCTTGTATCGTGTTGCAGTGACTCAACGATGACATCGTCCCGTACACCATAGCGTCATCAGCAAACAGCTCCAGATTGTTACCCTGTTATCAGATTATTTAACATACAGGGAATAAGAGGCGTAACAGCGGTACTGTCACATTAACCACGGCATATGCTGATGATACTCTTGCCTAGTTTGCTTTTGTTCTACAGTACTGTAGAACAAAATCAAATTAGTGCTTTTCATTTATGACAATGTTGTTTTACCAAGAACCGACGAACGATTCAGTTAACATTATAAGCTTGTCTGTGATGAACACTTGCCGTCGAGGGCAACGTACTGTATTCGGTTACTTAAAAAGTCTTCAAGCTACTCACATATCTGAGAATCTGTTTCGTTAGCTCGTACCTTCGTTAACTGTCTGCAGTGTTACAACGATACAAATGCTTTTCGCAGATCTAGAAATACTTAATTTATCTGTAGCTCTTAATCTGTAGTTCGCAGGATATCATGTGAGGAAAATGCGAGCTAAACATCACACGAACGATCGTTTCTAAAACAGTGCTTGTGAACAGAAGCTTTTACATCTCTAGGAAATTTATTATATTCGAACTGAGAATATCTTCAAGAATTCTGTAGAAATCAGTGTTAAGGATATCGGTCAGTAATTTTGAGGGTCTGTACTTTTACCCTTCCTGTATACAGGACTTCTCTGCGCGTCTTTTCAGATCTCAGCAGATAGATCGAAACGTCCTGTGATGAAGAAGTGTGAAGAGCAATATGACGCGACTTAATGACTCAGATTTTATTAGCGCTCATGAAATATTGCTAGAAATTCCGAAATTTTGTCGGTTTTTGAGATCGGACAGTGTATGCAGATTGATCATCTGGCGGAGTGTTGAATAATTCTTGGTGAATACTGTACAGTTCTTGTGACCAACCGGTTCATGACATGCACGACGTTAAATGTAGGACACTTAAATGGGAAATATGCTCTGAAGCCGGCCGGTACTTACCGCTCTGAAGAACTTGTACATGTGTTTGGGGTTGGTGTCGACGATGAGCTTGTAGATCTCCTTCTGGCGGATCTCTCGCAGCACCTGCCGGTAGGTGGTGGGCGTCGCCTGCCGGATGTACATCTCGGTGCGGACCACCGGTGGCGACTTGACCAGGTCCTGCAGCTTGAACAGCCCTGCAACAGACACGCGCGTTGCTGGTACCGACGCGACAGAGTGGGTAAACGCGAAGCTGCTCCTACCTGCAACTGTCACCTGTGAAACGCATCTCATTCCAGTTTAATACACGGTTAGTCTAAATGACTGATGTATCGTGATGTGATGTTTTCAGAAGTAATGGAAGCCAGCCGGGGTGGCCGAGCAGTTCTAGGCGCTACAGTTGGGAACTGCGTGACCGCTACGGTCGCAGGTTCGAATCCTGCCTCGGGCATGGATGTGTGTGATGGCCTTAGGTTAGTTAGATTTAAGTAGTTCTAAGTTCTAGGGCACTGATGACCTCAGATGTTAAGTCCCATAGTGTTCAGAGCCATAAGAACATTTTTTTACATAACATTTATCCAAGAAGAGAGTTGTAGCCGCATCGAGCTGTAAGTTCGCTGCGACTACAATATAACACTGCAATGGAGATGTTAATTCAATCTTTCTTGTAAACATCGCAATAGTAGTAAGCTTATTGAACGCTACGTGATTGTTTCAGTCCGATCTCAAGCTTTAAAAGTTTTCTAGTATCAACTTGACGAAATAGTCAGAATTTCGAACTAAAGTAAAATAACATTTACGGTTTAGCCAGACAACGGAGCAGTTATTATATGCGAAAGAAAAGTAAATCGTGTGATACTTGATTAATGCTGGGACTTATTCTTCGTGATCTGTGATCGTCACAAACATCAAAGGACACAGCAATATACCAACGGCCGACATAATCGCTATTACTAGCCTTGCGTAGGAAACAGTTACACGCGATCACGAAGAACTTACCGTTACGGAGTGTTGTCGGAAGCTGTGGTCAGTGTCAGAATCGCTGATGCAAATAGATTCAAGACCCTGAATGACAGATCAGTGTGTTTTCAGGGCAGGTTTAAATAATTACGAAGTTCAATAAACTCCAATATAACCTTAATGCTTCGGGCTGGCTGCGTCATTTAACAGAAATTTACTGTGTAATTGTGAAATTTCGTGAGAGAAAGACGAAGTTACAGGTGATTTAGTGATTTTATTAACAGTGAACAGCAACTTTACACCGAAATACGACGCTTTCTGTACGTTGTCTGAAGAGTATTTTATATCTGGAATTACGTCGTTGTAGTTGTTGAATTAACACCGTCGCGACGCCTTGACGACGCTATATTAATTGATAAATCAACATTCTCGCAAAACTATGATGTGGCATCGGCTTGAGTGATGGACTTTATAAAAATGGTTCAAATGGCTCTGAGCACTATGGGACTTAACTTCTGAGGTCATCAGTCCCCTAGAACAAAGGAAGTAGGTTACAGTACGCTTGCTCGCCCGCTGCTTGAATACTGCTCAGCAGTGTGGGATCCGTACCAGTTAGGGTTGATAGAAGAGATAGAGAAGACACAATGGAGAGCAGCGCGCTTCGTTACAGGATCATTTAGTAATCGCGAAAGTGTTACAGAGATGATAGACAAACTCCAGTGGAAGACTCTGCAGGAGAGACGCTCAGTAGCTCGATACGAGCTTTTGTTGAAGTTTCGAGAACATACTTTCACCGAAGAGTCAAGCAGTATATTGCTCCCTCCTAGGTATATCTCGCGAGGAGACCATGAGGATAAGATCAGAGAGATTAGAGCCCACACAGAGGCATACCGACAATCCTTCTTTCCACGAACAATACGAGACTGGAATAAAGGGAGAACCGATAGAGGTACTCAAGGTACCCTCCGCCACACACCATCAGGTGGCTTATGGAGTATGGATGTAGATGTAGATGTAGATGTAGACGAGGTGCTGGCAGAAGTAAAGCTGTGAGGACGGGGCGTGAGTCGTGCTTGGGTAGCTCAGTTGGTAGAGCACTTGCCCGCGAAAGGCAAAGGTCTCGAATTCGAGTCGTGGTCCGGAACACAGTTTTAATCTACCAGGGAGTTTCATATCAGCGCAGACTTCGCAGCAGAGTGAAAATCTCATTCTGGAAACAGACTGCCTCATCTGAGAATAAACATCTTTCCAGGAAGCTGGCATCAATATCAATATGTTGCAGCATATCCGGAGCAAATTGTTGTCGGCGTGGTTTGTCGTTCGCCGTCAGATGCTGCAGAATCTGCACTTTGTAAGCACACATAGGAAGACGCTGGTGAACTACGCAATGCAGTGTTGATCGAGGTACATCAAGTTGCACAGATGTTTGACGAATTGCCTTACGTTGGCTTCTGAGAAACGTTTGTCTTATGTCCTCCACTGTCTCTTCCGAAACTCCGTAACGTGCACCGCCAGTTTCAGAACACTTCCTGTTGCCAGGAAGTTCCTATACCGTTCCTTAATTGTTTTCACATCAGGTGGGTCACATTCATACACACGACGATAATTTCTTTGCACAGTAATCGGCGATTTTGTTTCTGCAAACCACACTACTGCTTGCGTGCGCTGCTGTGGAGTCCCCATTATCAGTTCATGGAACCATGCTGCATTCTGGCTACGATACTTGGCACTTCTGACGCGGGAATATAAATTCTTTGAGATGCTCTACTATGTGGTGCATTTTTCATTGTCATATCTACTGTGGTTTTTCTCTCCTGGATCCTTGAAATCACGGAGGTTTGAGTGGGACACCCTGTACAACAGTTCTTCGGCTTGGCATTGATTGATAGACTTATTGGATGTCCTCCTGAGGGATGTCGTGTCGAATTCTGTCCAATTGGCGAGTTAGATCGTCAGAATCCCGAGCTGGTTGTAAGGCTCTGACCATAATGTTCCTAATATTATCAACTGGGGAGAGATTGTGCGACCTTGCTGGCCAAGGTTGGGTTTGGCAAGCACGTATACAAGCTTTAGAAACTCTCGCCATGTGTGTGCGGACGTGATCTTGCTGAAATGTAAATTCGGGATGGCTTGCCATAATGGGCAACGAAACGGGTCGGGCAACGAAATGGGTCGTACAATATCGACGACATATCACTGTGCTGTACATATGTCACGGATGACAACAAAAGGATCCTGCTATGAAATGAAATGGATCCACAGGGAATGAGCCCTGGCTGTCGAGAGTCATGGAGGGCGACAGTCAGATTGGTATCCGACCACTGTGGGGAACATCTCCAGACACACCTTCGCTGTTCATCGGGGCTCACTTGGAAGGGGCACTCATCACTAAAGGCGATTCTACTCCTGCCATTGAGATTCCAAGCCGAATATGCCCGACACTACTGCAAACAGGCACCTGGGCGCACGGAAGTCAATGGTAGTTTTCAAAAGGGTCGCCGTGATTTCACCCCCTTTCTGTGAGCCGCGTATTAAATCTCCTTGTGGTCAGTAAAGCACCAGTTGCACGTCGGATCGTTGATAATGATGAACCTGGGGCCAGTCCTGACAAAACTCTACCATCTGGTGAGCAAGATGTATGAAACAGGCGAAATACCCTCAGACTTCAAGAAGAATATAATAATTCCAATCCCAAAGAAAGCAGGTGTTGACAGATGTGAAAATTACCCAACTATCAGTTTAATAAGTCACAGCTGCAAAATACTAACACGAATTCTTTACAGACGAATGGAAAAACTAGTAGAAGCCAACCTCGGGGAAGATCAGTTTGGATTCCGTAGAAACACTGGAACACGCGAGGCAATACTGACTTTACGACTTATCTTAGAAGAAAGATTAAGGAAAGGCAAACCTACGTTTCTAGCATTTGTAGACTTAGAGAAAGCTTTTGACAATGTTGACTGGAATACACTCTTTAAAATTCTAAAGGTGGCAGGGGTAAAATACAGGGAGCGAAAGGCTATTTACAATTTGTACAGAAACCAGATGGCAGTTATAAGAGTCGAGGGGCATGAAAGGGAAGCAGTGGTTGGGAAGGGAGTGAGACAGGGCTGTAGCCTCTCCCCGATGTTGTTCAATCTGTATATTGAGCAAGCAGTAAAGGAAACAAAAGAAAAATTCGGAGTAGGTATTAAAATTCATGGAGAAGAAATAAAAACTTTGAGGTTCGCCGATGACATTGTAATTCTGTCAGAGACAGCAAAGGACTTGGAAGAGCAGTTGAATGGAATGGACAGTGTCTTGAAAGGAGGATATAAGATGAACATCAACAAAAGCAAAACAAGGATAATGGAATGTGACTGAGGGAATTAGATTAGGAAATGAGACACTTAAAGTAGTAAAGGAGTTTTGCTATTTGGGGAGCAAAATAACTGATGATGGTCGAAGTAGAGAGGATATAAAATGTAGACTGGCAATGGCAAGGAAAGCGTTTCTGAAGAAGAAAAATTTGTTAACATCGAGTATAGATTTAAGTGTCAGGAAGTCATTTCTGAAGGTATTTGTATGGAGTGTAGCCATGTATGGAAGTGAAACATGGACGATAAATATTTTGGACAAGAAGAGAATAGAAACTTTCGAAATGTGGTGCTACAGAAGAATGCTGAAGATTAGATGGGTAGATCACATAACTAATGAGGAAGTATTGAATAGGATGGGGGGGAAGAGAAGTTTGTGGCACAACTTGACCAGAAGAAGGGATCGCTTGGTCGGACATGTTCTGAGGCATCAAGGGATCACCAATTTAGTATTGGAGGGCAGTGTGGAGGGTAAAAATCGTAGAGGGAGACCAAGAGATGAATACACTAAGCAGATTCAGAAGGATGTAGGTTGCAGTAGGTACTGGGAGATGAAAAAGCTTGCACAGGATAGAGTAGCATGGAGAGCTGCATCAAACCAGTCTCAGGATTGAAGACCACAACAACAACGGGGCTACGAGTGACCATCTGCCGACTGATCGGTCCTATATTTCTGTCCCCTGTCTAGGTCGACCACTTCATTCTTGACGCTATGTTAGGCCGTGGTTCACCCATTCCTATCATCATCGTCAAACAGTTTGTCATTCATGTTACGTACGCAACTGAGAACGCTCTTGTCCTTGTGTTACTTTTGCACTTGGATTTCGCAAGAAGGAAATAATTCTGAAACGCGTCACGAATACTTTGTGATCAATTAGGTCATTCTACACCTGAGGTTTTATGCAGCCTAACTAGCTTAACGGCAGATCTATGCATATTTACTAAAATGGTCTCTAGCCTCCTACGTGACTTTGTATCACACATTTATTATTTCAGCAGCTACTTTGAGCCCAGCCACGTTCTTCTTCAAATTCAAATGCCCACATCTGCGTATATCGATCACGTGCCTGTCTAATAGGTACAGTGATTATCAAACTCTGAACGAGGAGTCAAATTCGGGAGAACGTTCACTGTTCTTGCCAGCTGCGCGGTGAAATTGCTCTACAGTGTCACACATTCATAGAGCGACCATCAAAGTTTAGCTACATCTACATCTACATGAATACTCTGCAAATTATACTTAAGTGCCTGGCAGAGGGTTCATCGAACCGCATTCTCAATATTTTTCCATTATTCCACTTTCGAACAGCGCTCGGAAAAATCGAACGCATGCATCTTTCCGTGCAAGCTCCGATTTCCCTTATTTTGTAATGATGATTATTCGATCTATGTGCGTCAACAAAATATTTTAGCATACAGAGGGGAAAGTTGGTGATTGAAATTTTGTGAGAAATTCCCGACGCAACAAAATACAGCATTGTTTCAATTATTACCACCCCAAATCCTGTATCATATCCGCGACACCCTCTCCCCTAACTTTCGATAGTACAAAACGTGCTGCCCTTCTTTGAACTTTCTCGATGCACTCCGTTAACCCTACCTGGTAACCACCCCACACCAGGCAGCAAAACTCCAAAAGAGGACGGACAAGCGTTATGTAGGCAGTCTCTTTAGAGGATCTGTTTCATCTTCTAAGTTTCCTGCCAATAAAACGCAGTCTTTGGTTCGTCTTCCTAACAACATTTAATATGTGTTCTCTCCAACTTAAGTTGTTTGTAATTGTAATTCCTAGGTGATTAGTTGTATTTACGGTTTTGAGATTTGATTGATTTTTCGTGCAATCGAAATTTAACGGATTCCTTTTAGTACTCATGTCGATGACCTCACAAAGTTCAATTATTTAGGGTCAATTGCTAATTTTCGCGCATAAAGATTGTAAGTAGGCTGTTTATGTTTTCTTATGGCGACCCTGCCAAGATACCTCACTGGAATCTTCTGATTTTTTCCTTGTAGTTTGTGTAATTAGCGTAGATTTTGTTTATTGCTAGTGCGTAATTGTAGAGAGAATCTCCTTTGTAGTTGCAGTCTTTCATTGTTGTACAGTAAAACAGTTGTGGCATGCATGTAGATTTGCACCAAGTATTTCGCAGCTGCACTTGCAATTAACTACATATTATTTTCAGTGCTATGTTAATGTGTTCTCTTATTTTTGCTCTTCAAATTGTGCTTTTCTGTGTTATCGTGTGAAGTATTGTGACAATAATGGCGTGTGAAAAACGTAACACTAGGCTCCAAAGTAAACTGAGAAATAATAGTGACGACAAGCGTAGCTTATCAGCGCCGCCGAGTAATGAATTTACTAATGTTCAAAGTAGTAATTTGGTAACTGTGCATAGGGAAATGGAGCGGGCGTCAAATAATGGTGTAGACAGTGAAACAGGTAGTGAACAGGGAAGCATTATCGATCGATCGGTCGGCAACAGCTCGCCTCAGGAATCAGGAATGACAGAACACAATATTGTAAATACTGTAGACTCAGGTTTTGGGTTCTCACCGTTTTCTCAAATGAGTCAAAACACATTTTCCGCTTGTCAAAATGTGAATGTTGTCAGTTCAAATTGACTGCCGAAAAGCACTGAGGAACATGTTTCAGACACCAATGCATTGTTATTACAATTAATACAACAAATGGGACAAACACAGCAAAAGCTTCAAAAGTTAGACACGATGGAACAAAATCAGAGACAAACACAGCAACAGATTCAAAAGTTACACTCATTGGAACAAACTCTTGAACAAACACATGAAGATTTAACTACTGAGTTACATAACATTGAATCGAAATGTCAAAAAGTCTGTAATGACGTAAAAACTCAAATTTGTGAGCATTTTCAACCTATTTTTTCACGGAATGAAAATGCATTACAGAATCACGAAGCAGCCATAAAAGAACTGCAAACTATTGTTCATGAAAATCATGAGACCTTGCAAGCTAAATTTGACTCAGTTGCATCTACCGATTCAGTTACGCAACTTGCAAAAACTCAAGAAAACTTAAAGTACACAGTAGATACTCTGAAATTTGGTTCAGAAAAACACACTGAGGAAATAAGTACACTATTGGAGAAAGTAGCCGAACTTTCGGATGAGTTAACTAATTTATCTACGAAGGTAGATGATAATCTGAATGACACAAAACCGGTAGTCTTTAATGACACAGAAGAGTGTGAACAAATTAGGAAATTCAATCAAAATCAAATCAATATACAGTACAAAAGAGAAATCCGGGAAGTACAAGATCAGTTGGCACAAGTAATACAAAAATTACAAATTTCAGAGGACACTCGCGCTCCAACACGGGAAGAGGGACTTAGAAATACGGAAAAGCCGCAAAATAATAACACAGGGCATTTCGGAGGTTATGAAAGAAATTGGCAATGTGCACCGAATTTTGAGATGGAACGGCCGACACGACCTAACAATGACCGATATGCGACTCGCCGACATGATGATTTTGACTATAAGCTGTTCATTACTACACGTAAATTCAAAACGTTTAAGAATTCTGCCAACGACATTCATCCACAAGCATGGCTCCATCAATTCTCTCATTGTTTTCCCCCAACTGGTCGTTAGAACACAGATTAGAATTTATGTGTGGCTATTTAGAGAATGAACCAGCTGTAAGAATGCGATCGGTCATTCACGATTGTCACAGTGAAGGAGAATTTTACCATGCCTTCCTCTCAGCATATTGGTCTGAAGCTACACAAGACCGAGTAAAACATAGCATCATGATGACGAAACACTTTGAACAATCTGAATTTTCCAGTCTTGTCAAATATTTTGAAGACATGTTGCATAAGAATCAGTATCTTTCAAACCCATACAGCCCCTCAGAACTCATCCGCATTTGCTTACTCAAACTGCCTGAACATTTACGACATATTATTTTAGCAGGATGTTGCAAAGACGACATTGAAGCTTTTCAGGGACTGTTACAAGAATTAGAAATTGACACAGACAGTCGCAGGATGCGAAAACAAGAAAACAATCACTACAGGTCACATCCGTCACAATTCCATGACGACAGAAACAATAACTGGACACGACAATTCTATTCTCACAACACAAATCGTGACCAAAACAGACACCACCCGTATGACAACCGTTGGCAGAGTAATAATAATTACAGGGAAAGATCACCTCTCCGCGGTAGTGTCTATTACAGAGACATTCATAGAAACAGACAATATGGTAACCAGAACTATTATTATCAAGGGAGACAGAATAATTTCAGACGCAACAGTTCAGCGCGCAGTTACAATTCAGGGAGAAATTCTTCACCACGTGACCGACAAGAAAGAAACTATGGACTCTACCGACATGACGACAGACGATATGAACGTAGCGACAGGCCTGAATTGCATCAGAACTGGCGGGATTCAAACAGAGCAGGGCACTCTCGGCAAGGCGAATTTGTAGAAGTTAGGTCTCCTAATCCCAGTAACGACGCGCGCTAACAAAGAAACAGACAATGACTTGCACCGCAGGCAGACACGTGCGCCGACTGGCTCCGAGAAAAATAACATAAGACGTTAGCCTTGAGAAAAATTTTAGCATTCTTTACCAATGTGTACAACATGATAATTGCTTTGAAGTTGAAACTCTGTGCACTAGGAAGAGTAAAGGTTTACACCACATTTCACATGTAAAACCGTTTATTGAAAGATAATCTGCTTTTTAACTTTGTCTTTGCCATATAACTTTTCATTTTACATTGCTAGTATGCTTTGTCAGACTTAAGAAACTGTTAACATGCAACAATGTTTGAAGTTAAATATCCAGTCAAGAACCAAGAGAACTTATTTAAACAGAAATTACGAATGCATTGTTATAGTGAACAGACGACACAATGTTGTTATTTGTACATTCTTGCTTGGTAGTTGCACGATTTCGTAACGACTATAAGGCTCACATACTTAGAACATATACCGGTACTGCTAATGAGATTTTAATGAAACATTTTGGTTTACTTGAAAATACATTCTGGATTTAAAGTACTTTCTGAGAGATATCAGATGACACAGTGGTTAGTTTATTTGACAGCTACACGATTATATCACGTCGCTACTAATGAGTGACACAATTTATATTATTGCTTTTGCGCTGTATCTGTTTTATATCTGCACAGTTTTTCTGAATTATTCTGGAAAGTAAAACATGTTTTAGTAGTAACTTTTGTGGTATAGCTACAATGAGACAGCCTTTTCCGTAGCACAACAATACGTTACAGCACAGTACTTTCTTCATCACGGAAATAAGCATAATAACTAAGATATCTATACGCGAAGCATTTCACTTTTGTTTATCGTGAGGTAAGTACATTGACTTCTGCAGAACTTAGCTTTCGGAGGACGATAACTACGACACTTACACAGAGATTATCTTACAACAAGACGCACAGTTAAGCGTTACAGTAGACGTATTTGAGTGATTAATTTTGTTCTTAAAACACTTATTTTTAAACATTTTTGGATTACAAAGAAAGTTTTCCGTGATACATTTCATTCCATCGGTGTAATCTGTAACACCTGAGGATATAATTACATTAATCCTTAGGGGGGTACACGACTACTTTGTGTACCATGTGTTTGGCAAGCACAAGGAGCCCTAGCTAATATGGTATTTGCTTATACAACTTTACACATCGGTACCATATTTCTCTAACACACAAATTACACAGCTATCTGATCATTTAACTGAGAGATAAACATTTTTTTTGCTACATCAGTGACACATGTTTACGCAATTACACAGTTGGATAACTTCACACTTATGAAACTGTTTTTTGTCTGTACTTTGTAAACTGTTCATATTTTTTTGGAACCATTGTGATACTATGAGAGCTTTGAATGATGTATTTGGTATGGGATCATGATTTTTAAAGTACGTTTGAGGCAGATGACACTTTTGACATGAGCAGAGAATTTTTTTAGGTTTTGAAATTATTGGAGGAAGCTACGACGATTTTGAGAGTTGAGAGGTGTTATGATGTTATTATTACGATGACTATGTGTGGTGTCTGGCGGTGACACCACATTCCTCCCCCGCAAATCGGCGAACGGTCGTGTGATAAGGCTTCCGCCCGCCGTGGGGAGGACCACATGTTGACGTATGCGATGAGGTGGGGAGCCTAACAACAGGCGAGGCTGTGCCACCCGCACCCGGCCATACGGTCCGAGGGGAGCTAGGAAACGCCTGAAAAACTAGTCCAGGGTGCACGTCAACATGCGGTGTACGCGCCCGTAAAGAGACAGGAGTGACCGAAGGATCAATCTCCATTGCGTCGGGGTAGCCGACGCGCGATGACGTCATGTCGTCCGGAGCGGGCGGGAGTTCCATGGCGGAGGACAGCTGGTCACGGGAAGCGATCGGCGGCGCGTGACCCTGGGAGGCGCTTGGCGGCTGCAACGAAGCGTCGAATGCGGGCGGCGCCGGCGGGAGAACACGCGGCGGCGGCGGCGGCGGCTGCTGCTGCTGCAGCGGCGGCGGCGCGTCGCCATGGGGCAAAATGGAAGGCATCGTCGGTAACACCTGGGGATGAGGCGAGCCAGTAGATGGGTCCTCCCCACGGCGGGCGGAAGCCTTATCACACGACCGTTCGCCGATTTGCGGGGGAGGAATGTGGTGTCACCGCCAGACACCACACTTACTAGGTGGTAGCTTAAATCGGCCGCGGTCCATTTAGTACATGTCGGACCCGCGTGTCGCCACTGTGTAATCGCAGACCTAGCGCCACCACCAAGGCAGGTCTCGTGATACGAGAGAGCACTCGCCCCAGTTGTACGAGAACCTAGCTACCGCCCAGTTGTACGAGAACCTAGCTACAGCCCAGTTGTACGAGAACCTAGCTACCGCCCAGTTGTACGAGAACCTAGCTACCGCCCAGTAAGTGTGGTGTCTGGCGGTGACACCACACTATGTGTATTATGCTCTTGCGGTATGTTTATGATCAGTAAGCTGATGCTATATGAGTTATTTGATTATGGTACATATCTGTTGTGATGAAATATTGAAGAAGTGTCGACGAATAAGGTAAGGAATAATGAGTAGTGGTTAGGGACTCTGGTTTGTGAAAAAGGTTGTTGGAAACCAAGAATCATACTTTAAGAGTTATGAAATGTGTGTATATGTGTGAATGTATCACAATGCTGGCGAAAATTTTTTGGACGCTGTTATATTTATAGGATTTTGTTTCTACAGATTTGTAACCCAAATTCTTGACCTGTGAAATATTTTTATATGAGATTGTCACTGTAGCGGAAACTGCTGTCGTAAATATTTCAGTAAGAAAGGTAAGTGACCTTGACGTAATGCGTTTTGGGTGCCCAGCTGAGAGGTAGACGTCTGACAAAAGAAAGCCATTAGGTGCAAAAAAAAAAAAAAAAAAAAGGAGGCCATATCCTCGCTATTGACATTCCTTTGTAGAAAGCATCGCAAATACGACACGCTCGAACTTGAAAACATATGATTACACTGTGGAGCTCTTAATTTATGACACTCTCGAACTTGAAAACATATGATTACACTGTGGAGCTCTTAATTTATGATATTTACTAAAATGCCTAATGAAATGATGAGAAACATTTTACATCCATTGTCTTTCTAGTTGAGAGATTGCTCATTTTGTTTAATATCTAGTTTCTAGCGGCACTGCAGCATTGGTTAAAATAAAATTTTATAGATGTACTAATATAAATATTTTCTGTCTACAGATCGAGTAAATAATAATTTTTTTCAAAAAGAATGAGGGAGCACAAAAAGACATTTACCTTCACAGGAACTGCATTCATAATTTTCTTTTCAAGTACTTGGTAATTTCTTTTGTAGAAATAGTTGTGGTGCACCACTTTAATTACATAGATATTAAGATGTGAATAGACATTTCCCTTATCTGCCTTGTTGTCTTTAGTGTACTATTTTTTCTGCTTGAGCTTTGTCATGCTTTGGTATAAGTTATAGCATTTACTGCTGCTGTTTGCGAGGCATAGTGTTACTAAATTTCACTTTGTATTACTCTTTTAAGCCAGTTTTACTACGAATTTATTTTTCTTGTTTGCTGCACAGTGCCTTATATTAGTTGCAATATTGCAATTGCTTTGCCAATTTGAATTTTTTGTCATTGATGTTTGTGTTAATTGTTTTGTACTGCTGCATTGCCTCGTCCCTTAGTTTAGCATCTGAGCTCAGTAGATTTAAGTTAGCTTAAGATGGGGTAGCTTATACATGAGAACGAGTTGTGATGAATTGGATAAAATGCATTGAGAAGCTATAAGAAAATGGTTTGGCCAAAAAAAGTATTTTGAAAGAGGATATGAACAAAAAAGTAGGGTTTAGGGACAACAGGTTTAGGTAGGATTTTCTTGGAAATAAATGATGAAGTAAGATAATGGACAATAAATAATGAGGTAAGAAATAAGTGAACATAAAAATACAGAAAGGATAGGATTTTTTTGGTGGAAACAAATGTTGAAGTAAGAGGAAAGATCTATGGAATGAAGTTTTGGATTGGACTGCAGTACCAAATGTTACACTGAAAACGAACCCTGTCTTTCCTTTTGTATTATTCCACTATGTGTTTATGTACCATTGTGTATCTTTTTCCTGTCTTTATGTGTTTAGCTAATAAGATTTATGTTGTAGAATTTTTCAAATACTATGTTATTTTCTTTGTAAAGATGTTTAGACATTATTTATTCTGTTCTGTTTTAATGCTCATGTGTGAAGTTGATGTTTCAAAAGTTATTCTGATCTTTTATGTATTTACTTCAAATGGCTCTGAGCACTATGGGACTCAACTGCTGAGGTCATTAGTCCCCTAGAACTTAGAACTAGTTAAACCTAACTAACCTAAGGACATCACAAACATCCATGCCCGAGGCAGGATTCGAACCTGCGACCGTAGCGGTCTTGCGGTTCCAGACTGCAGCGCCTTTAACCGCACAGCCACTTCGGCCGGCATGTATTTACTTATGTCATAATTCCTGTAACACTGATGTATATGTTATTTCGATTCTTTTGTAAAGCCCGCATTACTACAAATGTTATCTGTATTGTTATGTTCTTTGATGATGTATTTTGTACCTTTGTTATTGTATTCTTACGTTATAAAATTGTAATTGACAGCAGTTCATCAAATTAAGTAACTTGTAAGTTACATTTCACTGCACACGTTTCTGTTGGTCATAGTATATGGACAATATGTGAGAAGTAGGGACTGATAGTGTTTGCACGTGTGTTAATGATTCAGCAAGGGACTGGATAACAGCATTGCTGGTTCTAAGGACAATTCCAAAAACTTTGTGAATGCACAAGTGGTGGTTATGGACTTGCTATATTATCCGCAAGACTCTTCAATGGTGATTGTGCACCTGCGCAGTCACAACAGATGGCTGCTGGCCGTCTCTACAAGGACTGCAGTGGGTCTGCACCTCTGGTGGCCCACTAATACCATACTCTCTACCAGGACTACAGTGGGTCTGCTCTGTGGTGACCTACCTACCAATATTCTTCAACTTCGACTGACTCTGCTGTGGGTTTGCTCTGTTGTGGCCCATTACCTGTCTGCATGTCTAGAGTCAGCACTGTCTTTCCGTTGGAAGGACAACACTACTTCTTCAAGATTGCATGGAAATCCACTACTTCCGTGTGCATTTTCTTTTACTGCTCAGACTTTGAGAAAAACACTGCTATTTTACTGTGATGAACGATTAGGACTGTCTTTATGGACGGTGAGAAAGTTTAGCTTTTGACCAACATTGTATTAATAAGTGTGTGCATTTGATATCTTTCTTACTGTAATTATGAAAAATTTTATCAAATCATTATTGGCCACTGCCCAAAACAATTTGTAAAATTTTTTCTGAGGAGCATGGGGGCTATGTAAGTAGGCTGTTTATGTTTTCTTATTGGCAACGTTACGTAGCGCTCTGTATGAAAATCACTGGCTGTGCTGTGTGCAGTCTGTGGCTAGTTTGCATTGTTGTCTGCCATTGTAGTGTTGGGCAGCGGCAGCTGGATGCGAACAGCGCGTAGCGTTGTGCAGTTGGAGGTGAGCCGCCAGCAGTGGTGGATGTGGGGAGAGAAATGGCGGAGTTTTGATATTTGTAAGAATGGATGTTATGAACTCCTATATATATTACGACTTTTGATGACTATTAAGGTAAATACATTGTTTGTTCTCTATCAAAATCTTTCATTTGCTAACTATGCCTATTAGTAGTTAGTGCCTTCGGTAGTTTGAATCTTTTATTTAGCTGGCAGTAGTGGCGCTCGCTGTTTTGCAGTAGTTCGAGTAACGAAGATTTTTGGTGAGGTAAGTGATTTGTGAAACGTATAGGTTAATGTTAGTCAGGGCCATTCTTTTGTGGGGATTTTTGAAAGTCAGATTGCGTTGCGCTAAAAATATTGTGTGTCAGTTAAAGCACAGTCTTGTAGAATTCTTCAAAAAGGGGACGTTTCAAGATATATTTTTCTAAATCGTTTTCCAATTTGTTTTGATCTTCTGATGACTTTACTTGGCACTAAACAGCAGCGTAAGCTACAAACAACCTAAGACTTCTGTTCAAATTGTCTCCCAGACCGTTTGTATAGATAAGGAAAAGCAGAGAGCCTATAACACTACTTTTCACTTCTGTTTTACTCGATGACTTTCCATCAGTTACAAGCAACTGTGACCTCTCTGACAGGAAATTATGAATAGAGTCACATAACTGAGACGATGTTCCATAAGCACGCAGTTTGATTATGAGCCGCGTGTGAAGTACGCCGTCGAACACCTTCTGAAAATCTAGAATTACGGAATCAATGTGAAATACCTTGTCGGTAGTACTCAACATTTCATGTGAGTGAAGAAATAGTTGTGTTTCACAAGAGCGATGTTTTCCAAATCCATGTAGACCATGTGTCAATATACCGTTCCCTTAGATGTAATTCATAATGTTCAGGCACAATATATGTTCCAAAATCCTGCGTTAATGATATGGGCCTGTAATTTAGTGGATTTCTCCTACTACCTTTCTTGAATATTGGTGTCAGTTGTGCAACTTTCCCCTCTTTGGAGTCGGATCTTTCGTCGAGCAAGCGGTTGCATATGATTGTTAAGTATGGGCTATTGCATTAGCATACCCTGAAAAGAATCTGGTTAGTATACAGTCCGGACCGGAAGACTCGCTTTTATTAAGTGATTTAAGTTGCTACACTACTCCGAGGATGTGTACTTTCATCTTGGCAGTTGTTATTGACTCGAATTCTGGAAAATTTACTTCGCCCTCTTTGGTCAAGGAATTTCAGAAGACTGTAATTTGTAACTCTGCTTTAGCACTACTGCAATCGCACAGGTAAGGCACTGATTGCGTCCTGTCGCTAGCATGCTTTACATACGACCAGAATCTTGTTCTTGCATTAAAGTCCGCGCGAAATTTCTAGGTTCTCTAAAAGATAGCCAGTTTTAGGGGATTTTGCATTCGTTTAAATTTGGTAGGCTGCTTTCGTTGTTTCTGCAATAGTGTTCTGACCAGTTTTGTGTACCAAGGAGGTTAGCTACGTCGTTTGTTAATTTATTTGATATAAATCTCTCAGTTACTATCGATACTATTTTTTTTAATTCAGGACACATATAGTATACACATACATTGTTAATTTGGAAGGAGGGGTGACTGTCTCTCAGGAAGACGTCAAGCGAATTTTTATCTGCTATTTTGAATAGATATATTTTCCGTATAGTTTTGGAGGATTTGGGAGTTACGGTATTCAGTCTCGCTACGATAAGCCTGTGTTCATTAATCCTTGCTTCCGTTTCGATACTCGTTATTAGCCCAGGATTATTTGTTGTTAAAATGTCAACTGTGCTTTCACACCCGTTTGTTATTCGAGTGGGTTCGTAAAGTAACTGCTCGAAATAATTTTCAGACAATGGGTGTAGAACAGTTTCGGATGATGTTTTACGCAAACGTTCAGATATAAACATGTTCAAATGTTCAAATGTATGTGAATTCCTGTGAGACTAAACTGCTGAGGTCATCGGTCCCTAGACTTACATACTACTTAAACTAACTTACGCTGAGAACAACACATACACCCATTCCCGATGGAGGACTCGAATCTCCGGCGGGATGGGCCACACAGTCCGTGACATGGTGCCTCAAACCGCGCACCCACTCAGCGTTGCATTTAAACATGTATTTTCGGCTACATATCGCGGGTAAATTGAAGTCACCAACAACTATAATTGTATGAGTCAGATACGTGTTTGAAATTAAAGTTTTCTTTGAACCTTTCAGAAAAATTTTCCCCTGAGTTGTGAGGTCGCTATAAGGATCCAATTATTATTTTATTCTGATTGCCAAGAAAGAGCTCTACCCATACTAACTCACAGGAACTATTAACTCCAATTTCGCTACAAGATGACCTACTTCTACGGGCAACAAACACGCCGCTGCCAACTGTAATTAGCCCACTCTTCTGAGCACCGTTAGGTCCTTCGCAAAAATTTCGGTTGAACTTATCTACGGCTTTAGCTAGCTTTCAGTAGTCATAATGATTTTAGCATCAGTACTTTTTATTAGCGCTTGAGGCTCTGGTACTTTCCCAACACAGCTAAGCCAATTTACAGCTTTTATACCCATGGTTCCTAGATCTTCGTTCTTCCCTGTGTACAACCCGCTCCCTTTGAGAGTAAAGCCCTTTTTTTTGTATTTTCCCGAGTACAAACTCAGAAACGGCTTACTCCACGCCACACAGCCCTCTATACCCGTGTTGCCGCCTCCTGCGTGTGACTGAGTCCTGACCTGTTTAGCGGAACCCGAAACCCCACCACTGTATGGTCCAAGTCGTGGAATCTGCAGTCTACAAGGTCGCGAAAACAGTCTTGAGCGTCTGGTTCTGACCCTCCACTCGGCTCTGTACTAGAGGTCTGCAATCGCTCCTGTCGACTATGCTGCAAATGGTGAGCTCCTCTTTCATCTCGCAACCAAGACTGGCAGCTTTTTCCACTTCTGATAGCCGCTCAGTACTAGAGAGAATCTCTTCCGATCCAAAGCGACAGTCATCATTGGTACCGCCATGAGGCCCATGTGTAGTTTCCTGGACTCTGTGCTCTTCATGGGATCCGGAAGGACCCTTTCCACGCAGCGAATGAGTCCACCAAGCAGACACAGAGAGAGCACACTGTCTTTCTTCCACTCCTTAGGAGCTATGTCCCTAGGAGGTCTTATAACAAGGTTAACATTGGAGCTGAAAGAAGACAAGAGACTGCATCTGGTTGAGGGACAGTGTCAGCCAGAGACAGCACCTGGAACCTGTTTGTAGGACTAACTGGGGAAGTCTTACGTTCGGCCCCCTTGGAAGACTTTCGCAGTCTTCCACGCCACGAGGCGACCTCCCACTCGACCACGGGGCGAGGGCTCAACCTCAGTGCGAGCAGTAGCTGTTAGCCCCAGGTAAGGACCGATCGGCGTACTCCTGCCTCGTCCTGGACGTCCATTGGATCCCCACGGTAGGCCCACAACAGTGGTGCGCATTCACTGCAGCCTCAAGCTCGGTAACAGGAGGACAACACAGCTTGGAGCTGAGAGCGAAGTGTCACCAACTCAGGTTGCATCCACACACAGCAATACAGACCCTGTCCGTACTAAAGACCGTGAGAAACTACTTTACACAGACCAGTAAACGACTATCGACATGCGCTGTGACCGAGCGGGGTGGTGCAGTGCTTAACACACTGGACTCGCATTCGGGAGGACGACGGTTCAAACCCGTCTCCGGCCATCCTGATTTCAGTTTTCCGTGATTTCCCTAAATCGTTTCAGGGAAATGCCGGGATGGTTCCTTTGAAAAGGCACGGCCGATTTCCTTCCCTAATCCGAGCTTTTGCTCCGTCTCTAATGACCTCGTTGTCGACGGGACGTTAAACACCAATCTCCTCCTCCGCATGCGCTGTGAAACTTTACCGTAGATACCTTTGAAAACGCAGAACTTTGTCTGATAAATTCTATTAACACGTAGAGATTCAAACGCTGAAGTACCAAACACACAAGTGAGACTTAACGAGTCGCTCCTGGTTAGGAACTTCTAAAACGTCACAAAATCGGTTTACTTTCTGACACAAACGAAAACGATAGAACTGTATCATGTAACTATTATATTAAGACGAAGAAATCCAAAAACTAAACTACCAAAGCACACAGATGAAACTATATATTTCGCGCCTGGTTAGGAACTCGTAAAATGCCACAAACTCGGTTACTTCCATGTTACTGCTTTGTCTTGGCCACGGCTCTTGCCGGCAGTTTCCGTTGGCCAATTTAAGTCTATGTGGTGAGTTATTTGTTTTTTTTTTTTTTCTTTTTACCTAGAGTGTACGCTGCGCTAAAGAACCGGGCGTTAAGGGCATACCCGAAGACGTGGCCAAAGGAGGATGTGAGCGACCAGAAAAGTAAGGAAACTGATAAACCAGAGGTGTTAGAACAAACTAGTTGAATTTTATTTGCAGTCTGCTATCACTACGCCCACCGTTGTGACCGAGGGGTTCTAGACGCTTCAGTCTGAAACCGCGCGACCGCTACGGTCGCAGGTTCGAATCCTGCCTCGGGCATGGATGTGTGTGATGTTCTTAGGTTAGTTAGGTTTAAGTAGTTCTAAGTTCTAGGGGACTGATGACCACAGAACTTAAGTCGCATAGTGCTCAGAGCCATTTGAACCATTTTTTGAAATAATTGAATAAATAAAATTTTATGGTTACCAATAAAACTTCCCCACTCCACAAACTACCTCCCGACACTTCTTGAACGTTAAAGATTATTGTCTAATTCGACTTAACATAGAGATTAGAAATTTCAGCACCATATCTACGGTATAACATCATAACACTGTATATGTACATGACTCCATCCTCAAGGCAGAAAGAGAAGGACAAGATATTCTTACTGTAGGCTAAAAGAAAAAAAAGAATGTAAAGGCTGGACTAACGTCGAATGACAAGAAATCGAAAACTATGGCAGCTATACCCATCTCTTCATGGCATGCAGTAGGAGAAACAAATAAGGTAGAGTCGACTTTCAACTACCTCGGCTCACAGATTACTGCTGATGGTGACCGCAGCCACAAAATCAAGAGCACCTAGTTACTTGGTAGAAACCATAATTGACAATGTCTTAAGGAGTAGAGACGTAACTTTAACAACAAAGATCCGTACCATAAAGGCTATGATCTACCCAATTCTGATGTATGGATGTGATACCTTGACCATATGAAAGGCTGAACGTCGTAGAGTGGACCCCACTGTACTGTGGTGTTAGAGGAAACACCTTAGAGTTCCATGGACTGAAAAGAGAATGAATATGTCCGTATTATAACAACAAGACATTCCTTGGAAGGTGCGACAGTGGAAAAACTAAAACACTGACTTACATTGGGCGCTTGCTGAGAAGACATGATTCGATGGAAAAGAACGTAATACAGGGCAAGACCGAAGGCACAAGGAGAAGAGGACAGAAAAGAATGAGATGGACTGATGGCGTCACAGAAGTAATGGATTCCAACATGGAAAGTCTTCGTGAAATAGGACAGCATAAAAGAAATTGGAGTGCTTTATTTTGTGGGGTCACTGAGAGTTGGAATAGACTAAAAGACCAGAGAGAGAGAGAGAGAGAGAGAGAGAGAGAGAGAGAGAGAGAGAGAGAAAGAAAGAAGAGAGAGAGAGACAGACAAAACGTATTTCAATGTTTAAGTTACAGGGAGTTCTGAGTTAGCACTTCTGGAAATGAAAGTCTCCAATGACCAGAATGGTTCGAAAACTGGCTATTGATTGTAAATAATGAAAAGAGTGAAGTCATCCACATAAGTACAAAAAGGAGTCCGCTATATTTCGATTTCACGATGAATCACACAAATCTAAAGGCTGCGAATCCAACTAAATATTTCGGAATTAGAATTACGAATCACTTAAATTGGCATGATCAAGCAGATAATGTTTTAAGAAAAGCAAGCCCAACTCTTGTGGAGTATTGTTGTGGGGTGAGCGATACGCATCAGACAGGATTGACGGAGGACATCGAAAAAGTGCAGAGAAGTAGAGCTCGTTTTGTATTATAGAAGATATAGAGGAGAGAGTGCCACCAATATGATACGTGAATTGGTTTGGCAATCATTGAAACAAAGGCGGGTTTCAGTGCCGCGGGATCTTCTTACGAGATTTCAGTCACCAACTTTCTCCTCAGAGTGTGAAAATATTGTTGGTACCGACTTACATAGGGAGAAATGATCATTGTAATAAAATAAGAGAAATCAGAGTTC
The DNA here is from genome assembly GCF_021461385.2 of Schistocerca piceifrons. Lineage (NCBI taxonomy): Eukaryota > Metazoa > Arthropoda > Insecta > Orthoptera > Acrididae > Schistocerca > Schistocerca piceifrons. The sequence continues at coordinate 1,160,976,203 of NC_060138.1, read as the reverse complement.
GCACGAAAAGCTTTAAGTAATCGTTTTTCGCACTTTCTGTTCGAGATAGGACGGGGGAGAAATAACTTAAAGGTAATTCTTTCTCTGCCAAGCACTTAATTGTGAACCGAAGCAGTCATGTAGGTATAGGCGTACAGCCATATGTGCCCTCTTCAAGCCCCTGTTCAGTCCATGACGTGGGCTACTTCGTACCAATAGTATCGTTCTTTCCTATTACACTGGGTATTCAGAGAGGGAAATTTAACTGTCTGTATGCAGCTGTACACGTTCTTATGTCTCGCACCTACAGCTACATCCACATCTACACTCCGCAAACCGCCTGTCAGTACGTGCCTGGGTAATTTTGTGTACGAGAATCACTTCCCCCTTTTCCCATTGCAGCTAAGAATAGCTCGCGGGGAGAACGGTCGCTAGTAAACTTCCGTGTGAGGTCGAATCTCTGTAAATGAAACTTCATGATGTTTCCGCGAGGTACACATAGGAGGAAGCCATATATTTGTTGACTCTTCTATGAACGTACGCTCTCGGATCTTTTAACAGTACAGACTACACTGCGATGCAGAACGCCTCTCCTGCAGCGTCTGCTACTGTATCTGGCTGAGCATCCCCGTGTCGCTTTCGCGTTTAATAAGTGAACCTGTAACGAAACGTGCCGCTGTTTTTGGATCTTCTATTTCCTGTATCACTCCATGTGGTACGGAACCCTGACTGGCGAGCAATAATCAAGTTTTGGTCGGAAGACTTACATCCTGCGAGCTGACATCCCAAAGATGTTCGGGCTCACATGTGGTTCCTCTTCGTCGAAATGTCTTGGCTCAAACTCGTCTAGGGTTTGAACCGCACGTGGCGCATTACACGACCTAAATTAGACACGTGTGACGTGGTTACATTGTCGGGCTGATGGCAAGTTTGCGAAATACGAAGTTAATATTTCATATACAAAGAGTAATAATAATATCGGGAACTAAATTAGCGACCCATAAGTGATGTAGGCCACACTGTTGCGATTTGGTTAGAATAATTTTTATTCAGAAAGCAAACTAATAGCGAAAGTGGTCGTATTTAGAGGTACTGTTACACTCGAGCGCATATCCATTCGACACAGTTAGATCATTCACAATCTCATCGCGAATTACAAGTCCGTCTCGTTAACTACACGAAATATTAAGAGTTCACAGCAGGCGCGCGGCTGCTCACCGCTCAGAGATTAAGTCCCAGGATACCACATAACACGAAATTTTCTAAGTCGTTTCACTTCCTAGCTACCTAAAGACCGACTGTCCGCTTTCGCGTCTCAATCCGAACTGTCCCCTTTCGCGTCCGTACCAGCACTGTCCTCTGTCCGTCCCCGGTCGCATTTCCCGCGCGCCGAACATCTTCGAACGTATTTAAATTATCAAAGTTTGACCACTTTAACGTTCTAAATAAAGTAACAATAGTATCCATTACATAATAAACGTCAAATTCTTTAACATAAATCCAATACAATTTCGTTCTTAGCTTTGAATGACACGGCTAGTAGCCTTGCACCAATGTGCTTTCTGGTAAATAAACAAAGAACAAAAGTAACTATTATGCACTGTACTTTACAACAAATATTATATTACCTAATGATTCAATAAGGTGTCATGCTCTCATCGCTCAATGTGTTTTGTGTGGAGGAAATGATGATTTGATGCTTAACTGAAAATACTGATAATTTAAAGAAACAAATAAAATTACAGAGTAAATATTTACAATGTTTGTCATTTTAATGATGTGCTTCTATATGAAATATCGATCATTAAGATCGACCAAAGCTTTCAGACTTTAGCATTCAGGTCTTTGTTACAAAAGTTGTTAATTTCACTTTAACAGTAGATCCTAAACTATTATAGATATGATCAATATTCAAGTTTTATTGGGATCACCATGAAAATTTATGGAGGATGGCAGATTAAAATTACTGTGGTTTCATTGCCTGTACTACTACAGAATTAAACAGTTTTCATAAATTTTTCCCTTTATGGCCGATCTTGGGTGCTCCATATTTAACACTGCTACGTATCCCTGGCCACAAGAGGCTTCTACTGGCTTTCCCTATGAAGTAGGTACTCGTCTATCTCACTCACACACTAAAGATAACAGGCGCCTGTGAGTTTCCCCAACTCGTGGTGAATCTGCGCCCTTTGTGGGATCCGGTCCTGGACGACAGGGTTCGTTTCACATTTCCTGAAGGGTGACTCTTTCGGCTATATACTTAAATGAGAGCGCAGTGCTCGTTAACTCACAATCCTTTGTTGGTGGGTTATATTTCATGAGGATTCTTCCAAAGAATCTGTCTGGCATCTGCCTTACTCGCGATTAATTTTACTTGGTCGTTCCATATCAAATCGTATCGTACGCATACTCCTATAGATGGACAACTGCTTGCAGTAATTGTTCTCCAGTTTTGTAATCATACAGTAACGGGTCTTTCTGTCTATACACACATGTTGCACAACATTTGTTTATGTTGAGGGTTAATTTCCTCTCCCTGCACCAAGCACTGATCCTCTGCAGGTTTTCCTGCATTTCACTACAATCCACCAGCAATGTATTCAGTAGCAACATGGAACTTCCAACATTATCCACTCGGTCATTTATATTTACTGTGGAAGGTAATGGTTCTGCAACACTTCTTGGGGCAGGCCCGAACTGACGTCTGGAAACTTCTCTCCGTTGAGAATGACATGCTGTCTTCTCTTTGTTAGAAACTCAGTATGCTCTTATTTTCATCATCAGGTGGCAGTGCGAAGCTTTATCGAATGCCTTCAGGAAGTCAACGAACACGATATCTACTTGTGCATTGTATCTATTGCTGTCTAAGCCTCGTGGAAGAGCCTCAAGGTTTGTTAGCTGAGTTAACCCACCTTAAAGTCACCTTTCGCATCAATGATCGTACTGAAAGACAGATGAGACGCACGTGATGCGCTATCGGCCAACTGTGGACCGGGTGAGAGATGGAAATTACGAGGTGGCAGCTGAATCTACGGCCCTTTTGTCTGACGCATATAACATTTCCAAAACGGAGCTCGCATAAACATTGTGTGAAGTGTGTTTCCCGACGACCATCTGAGATTAGGGGTCTCTTAGTGTCTGTAAAGGATGATAGTGGTTTGCATAAGGGGAGTATATATCGTATCCCCTACGTTTGTAGCGTATCATACCGGCTGGTCATAATGAAACTGACGCTTTTCCGAATGATACAGTGTGGGCTGTATACATTGCTGAAACATGCTCTCCGTGTATGCTGAAAAAAAAAAATGATAGTACCACTTTCTGCCAGCAGGTGAAAATATGGAATTGTAAGCAGTCACATGGTGAAATGTTTCCTTTTGTAACGTCGATATGCTTTTTGTTGCTTGGCCACAAGTGTTTATTTCTTTTGTGATGTGACTGTTGGTGTAAAGCTTTAAGAAGGTTGAAATTTTTCGTATGAAACTGAGTTGCTATTGAGGAGAAAGACCGTGCACTACTGGTAAACTTGTTTTATTAGAACGGCAGCAGCAATAGCCGCACTGCATTGTGGGAATACCCAATGTCAATAAAAGGGCAAAATAATGTGATAAAGAAATGTGAAGAAGCAGGTGAATTAGATGGTGCATCAGGCGGCGAGAGCGGTGAGAGGGAGAGGTGGCCTATTCCCACGGCAGTTGTTCATGAATTAGTTGCAGCTCACGCCTCAAATTCTTCAGCCAGTGCTCGCGCTGTGTCACGTGAATTGTCTCTCCCATGGTCAACAGTACAAAAGATTTTGTGGCGCATTTTACACTTGTATCTCTAAACAATTCAGAATGTGCATCAGATGAAGCCCCGAGATGAGCTACAGCACCATAACTGTGCCCTTCTTTCTTTCGCACCCATAGAAATTGATAACATTTGGCCGGGGAATGTTCTTTCGATGGACAAAGCACATTTTACTCTGCACAGTGATGCCAATGAACAAAACTTTCGCATCTGGAGCTCTACTCCGCCACAAGTCCTGCATGAACATCCACTGCACTGACTGGGTCTATGTGGGTTGGTTTCACGAGCTCCTTCATTCTTGGTGCGTTCACCTTCCAGAAGATTCCACCTCGCGGTTCTGTTAGGTGTACTATGACATCAGGACCTTATAAGGACCTTCTTGTGCAACTAATGACAAGAATGCGACTTACGTGTTGATGATGAAATGATGATGAGGACATCACCCAGTACCTGATCAGAGAAAATCTCCGACCTGGCCGGACATCGAACCTAGGTCCACTGCATCTCAGACGCGCTGAGCACACAGCATAAGAGACAGATGCAGTCAGAGGAGAAAGCTGGTGACTGAAATTTCACGAGAAGATCCTGCAGCAACGAGAAACGCTTTTGTTTTAAAGATTGTTACTCCGATTCATGTATCTTGTCTGTGGTACTCTTTCCCCTATTTGTGGAGAAAACAAGACGACCTGCCCTTCTTCGTACTTCCTCGATATACTCCGTCAATCTCATCTGATGCATATCCCATACTGCACGGCAGTACTCCAGAAGAGGGCAGAAAAGCGTTGTGTACGCAGTCTGTTAGTAGACTTGTCGCGTTTTCTAAGTGTTCTGCCATTAAATCGCTGTCTTTCGTTTGCTTCACCCACAATGTTATCTGAGTGTTTGTTCCAGCTTAAATTATTTGTAATAGGAATCCATGAGTATTTAGTTGACTGGTTGGTAAGTTAATTTGGCGGAGGTAACCTAACAGAAAGGTCATTGGTCTCTTTGGATTAGGGAAGGATGGGGAAGAAAGACGGCCGTGCCCTTTCAAAGGAACCATCCTTTCAAAGGAACCTGAAGTGATTTAGACAAATCATGGATACCTAAATCCAGATGTCCAGACGAAGGTTTGAACCATAATCCTCCAGAATGCGAGTCCAGTGTGCTACCACTGTACCACCTAACTCGGTCAGTCAGTTTATTTACAGCCTTTAGATTTGTGAGATTTTTCGTGTAACTGAAACTAACGGGATTTCTTCTATTACTCATGTGAACGACTTCCAAATTGTCATTGTTTAAAGTCAGTTGCCACTTTTTAGAATTAGTTTGTATCATCTGATGACTAAGGTGGAAAATGATCTAAAAGGGTTGCTCAGATTGTCTCCTATGTCGTTTATGTAGACCAGTAACAGCAGAAGGCCTGTTACACTTCCTTGGGGTACACCAGATATTACTTCTATTTTACTCGATGACTTTCTTCAGTTACTTCGTATTGTGATCTTTCTGACAGGAAATAATGAATCTTGTCACACAACTGGGGCGATATTCCTTCTGAATGCAATTTGATGAGAAGATACTTGTGAGGAATTTGTCAATAAATCGTTTTCTTCGAGGTAATTCATAATGTTGGAACACCGTATATGTTCCAAAATCCTACTGAAAATTGACGTTATTGCCATGTGTCTGTAATTCAGCGGATCACTCCGATTTTCTTTCTTGGATATCGGAGTGACTTTTGCAACTTTCCAGTCTTTTAGATATGGATCTTTCGAAGGGAACTTGACCGATATGCAACCAGAACCGGAAGCCTTGCCTTTATATCTAAGTTACTTGCGTTGGTAGCTGTTGTAGATTCAAATTATGGAATGTTTACTTCGTTTTCTTTGGTGAAGGAGTTTCAAAAAACTGTGCTTAGTAACTCTGGTGTAGTGGAACTATCATCAATATCATCACCATTGTTATCGCGCATTGATGGTATCATTCGCTTCTTGCCACTGGTGTACTTTAGATATGACCAGAATCTCTTTGGGTTTTCTGCCAGATTTTGAGATAGAATTTCGTTGTGGAAACAATTAAAAGCATGTCGCACTGAAGTTTGCATTAAATGTCGTGCCTCTGTAAAATTTAGCCAATCTTGGGGATTTTGCATTATTTTAAATTTTGTGTACGATAGGATCAGTATTATCTCTTGTTATTTATGTGGTATATATCTCTCAACTGTCGTCGATGCTATTTCTTTGAATTACCTATTCTTGAATTGGTCTACGCTTATACAGAGAGATTTTAAAGAGTGAAAACTATCTCTTGCAAAGGCATCAAGCGAATTTTTATCTGAGACTTTATCCATATTTTATTTTTGATCTGAAGCAGAGCATACAAGGACATATTGCTGTGATGCTGCGAGTAACTGTCGACAGTGCCCTGCTACATGCAACATGTTGCTGACTCGGGAGACCATATTGAATATACATTAAAATTAAATGTATTCGAAACTGCGAATAATGACAACCAGCACCTGTAGAATGGGGTGACGACAGCGAAAATTTTTACCGGGCCGGCACTCGAGCCCGGATTTCCCGCTTGCCGTGAGCAGTCGCCTTATCGTTTGGCCTTCCGTGTACGACTCACGGCTAAACCGACACTTCCATATGTCGTCAACCATTCGTCTACGACCTGGACTCGTACATTCATTTAGTATATTCCCATATAGGTCAGGCGTTGTATCTGAAAAGTCGCTTGCCCGGTATTGGCAGAGGAATACGATATTACAGTGCCTGTGTTATGCTGATTACGATGCGAGGTTCCTTTGGACATGCAATGGTTCACGACAAATAGAAGTTCGGGTCTGGCCGTGAGTCGTGCACGGATAGCCGAATGGGACGCAGTCTGCGTTCGGCAGGGCAGCAGTGCGCACCGCGCTCGGCCGTCCACGCCGCTGCGCGCGCGGAGTGTTTTGTTTACTTCCTCGTCACAGCGCTTCTCAGTCGAACAAGCTGTAATGGCCAACTCTTACAGGAAGAACACTCTTAAGTTCACCTTCTCAAACGAATACGCACGACCCAAAGCACTGGCCGTCGAACGCTTCCTACGCGAAGACGTGAAGATCCCGCGTGACGAACTCATCGGCATACACCTATCGATCATTAGCAGCGTCGTTTATGTTAAGATGACTTCCGACGCTGCCTGCAACGAGATCATTCAAAGGACGCGACATGGACTAAAATTTCGGCACTCCGACGGAAACGTCGGGCCTGTGGATGTCGACTATGCAGGACTTGGCCTTCGGACGATCCGTGTATTCGAACTGCCTTTCGAGATGGCTGAAGATGAAGTCATCGCGGCGCTAAGTCCGTTCGGAAAAGTCCAGAGCCACGTAGCCGAGACATGGGCACAGTTTACGACGTATCCGGTGCTTAATGGTGTGAGACAAGTCCGAATCGATCTCAAACGGCACGTTCCATCATACATTTCTATCGGCGGCTGCCGTGCGGTAGTCATTTACGACGGACAACCTCGAACATGTTCCGGTTGTGGCCAAGAAGGCCACGTCCGCAATGAATGCCTGCAACGCCGCATCACACAACTAAGGCCCGACGATACGAACACCGACAGAACCGTGACCACCCTTCCAGTCACCTATGCGGCGACACTGCACGTCCAGCCCTCACAAGGCGCCGTTCACGAGCGTCTCTCTGGTCCGATACACCCGGAGGTGTCCCAGCACCTTGACACCGGCGATGCCGCCCGTGAACATGTCCAACAGCCGGGCACACCCACGCTAGAAGATCACAAGGATACCAATGAGAGTGTTCTGGAGAATGAAGACCGCATCATAGCACCCGCGGCTTTTGTACCGGAACGACGTGAATCTCTTCCTTCCTCAGACACCGAAACTCATTGCCGAAAGCAGAAGTCGCCCAAACGACGAAAAAAACGCCGCAAGACATCAGAATCGACCATTGAGCCCCCTCTGCAGGACGAAGAAATGCCACATCACTCCGACGGAGAACACGATAACACTTTCTCCTCTGCCACGGAGACGCGTCATCCACAAGACGGTGAACCGTCCGACAGAGATCGTGCGCAAGCCCCGCGCCCAGAAGCCATGGAACATAGCACGCCTGTTGTCACCGACGCCATTGAGCCGACTCGGCCATCGCTGCCACCTCTCGCCGATGTCAAACCTGTCGGACACCTTTCATGGGCGGATGACACGGATTTCCCACCTCCATCTGATGCGGAAATGAGATCTGTTTCTCCGTTCGACCAAAACTAAAATGGGGGAAGTTTATACGGCGAATCCTGCGACTTCTATGGACTTCCAGGATCCACAACAACAATCTTCACCAGCTACGACCCTATCAACAGCACGGATCTCCCATCAGGCGTACCGAATAGCGACTATCAATACTAATAATATCGGCTCCCATGCTAAACTTCAACTGCTCCGTGACACGCTAAGAGCAGCGGACATCGACATCGCCCTGTTACAAGAACTGAGGACAGCGACTTGGACTGGGTGTTATGGATATGAGACGTACGCCGCCCCTGCAGCTATGGAACACACAGGCGCAGCCATCCTCCTCCGAGAAGGAATTGCAGTTTCCGATGTCGCATACCTCCCAACAGCGCGAGGGGTGGCCATAACAGTTGAAGGACTCAAAATCATAAATCTCTACGCCCCATCGGGCACTGATAAACGGAGGGATCGCTCCCAGTTCTACGCAGAAGATATCACGCCTTTATTCCTCGGTCGATACGATCATCTCATCGTAGGTGGAGATTTCAACTGTGTTCTCGAGCGCACAGACCAATACCCCCATTTCACCACATGTCCCGAACTTCGCTTCCTCGTCCGCCGCCTTCGTCTCCTCGACACTTGGCGAGTGATACACGGCGACCGCCCGGGGTATACACACATCACGAGCCACTCCGCCAGCCGACGTGATAGAATATACATCTCTACCGCTCTAAAATCAGTACTCCTCGACGCGGAACGTTGGCCGTCTGCCTTTTCGGATCATGACATCTATATCTGTACCATGAACCTACGTCGACAATCTATATGGCGCAGTGCAGGACCCTGGAAACTCAATGTCGCGCTCCTGCGGGACCCTGAATGTCGACAACAGGTCACCGACACGTGGAACACCTGTGTTCAACGCATTATGCGTTACGAGACCACACTGCAGTGGTGGTTGCTGTGCGCCAAACCGGCCATCCGACGCACATTGACACACTATGGCAGAGCAAAAGCCAGGTGGAATCACCATACCACTGATTTCTACTACAGCGCTCTACGTGAACTCATGGATCATCCTCCATCCCCGGATCGCCTCAAAGAAGCTCAACGCATCAAGGCAAAGATTCTATCCTTGACCAGATGCCGTCTAGAGGGAGCCATTGTACGAGCCCGCAGCCAAGACAGGATTAATGGTGAAGAACCTTCTATGCATCATATTGTTCAAAATGTTCGTCGACGCCGACAGGCTTTAATGACAACTATAGACTTACCTGATGGACGACGGCTGACTTCGCAAGCTACCATTGCGGATGCATTCACAACGCACTATAGACTTTTCTATCAAGAAGTACCTGCCGGTGCAGAGGCCATTGCTGAGGTTGCCCATGAGACACTTGGTACTCTAAACGCAGCAGCTGCAACCCTCCTGACTGCTGAAGTGACCACCGACGACGTCCAGGGCGCTGTGGCCAAGGGGTCTCTGAATCGATCTCCCGGCCCGGACGGTTTACCTCTCGAATTTTACAGAACCTTCCAAGATTTGATGATGCCACGATGGAGGGACATGTACTGGGAACTTTTGTCCGGCGCGGCGAACCCGCCACCAATGTTCATGGAAGGCTTACTTGTACCAGTCCCGAAACCCGCAGGAGGAACACGACTCGACAGTTATCGGCCGATCACGTTACTCAATTCGGACTTCAAGATTTTCACACGCCTTCTGGCAGTGCGACTCAAACGTGTATTACGGGACATTGTCTCCCACGAACAAACATCCTTAGGCGGCGATCGTAATATAGAGACGGCCCTCAGTGAATATCGAGATGTGATCGCTGTGGCAACACACTCGCGACTGCCAGGCGCTTTAATCTCCATCGACTTCAAACAAGCGTTTGACCGCGTCAATCATGCATTCCTCAACGCAGTGATGGACGGAATGGCAATACCCCCGACGTTCACGCAAGTGATTATGCGGCTCCTTCGTGGAGCAACGTCCAGACTTCTCGTCAACGGCAGACTTACAGAACCTATACGGATTGAACGCTCAGTACGGCAGGGTTGCCCTTTGTCGACGGTACTTTATGCCATTGCGATGGAACCACTCATTTGCGGATTACGGCGACGTTTGACAGGTATTCCACTCCGGGATCATATGTTCCGCTGCCGAGCTTACGCGGACGACTTGGCCCTCGTCGTACGTTCAGCGGCTGAAGTACAAGCTGCGATGCAGTGGATTACCCGTTACAGTGCAGGGGCAGGGAGCGCTATGAACGTGGCAAAATCATGCGCCATGAAGATCGGCCGCGGCCTTCCCGCAGACAGCGTAGCTCCATTTCAACTGGTAGACACCATTCGTTGCCTCGGATTGGTGTACACGCGAGACATTCGCCGCACCTCGGCGATCAATTTTCGTGCGCTGCTGCAACGCATCCGGGCCAACATACAAAATCACATACTACGCCCGCTGAATATGTGCCAGAGAGTCACGTTCGTCAATACCCATCTGGCAGCTCGGATACCCCATATAGCGCAGATTCTGCCCATCACTGCGACAATGGCGGCCAGGTTACAGGCGGCATTCGGCTATTTCATTTGTTCTGGACACATCTTCAAAGTCCAGTATGAAGCTCTCACCTTACCGAAGCGAGACGGTGGCCTCGATCTGGTTAATGTGAGAGCCAGGACAACGGCACTTTACACCAATACTATGCTCCGGTTATGGAAAAGCCAAAATGCTAGTTTCACTGGAATGTTGACCACCGAGCTCGCACCTGTTTCAAGACGCCCACCGACGTCTTTGGCACACATCCCACCTCCGATGTCACATATCGGCCGTTTCTTTTTGGAGTACAGCTACATATGCACCGAGCTCCCCAGGACCAGGAAGACGACCACCCGCGACATCTACCGCCTTCTCCGAAAGTCTCCACCCCGCAACCCCGTCGAAACACGTCACCCCTAGGTTTCATGGCCTACAGTTTGGAAAACGATCCACCAACCATATCACACCACTGACACCACCTCTATGTGGTACCTTCTCGTCAACGGCAAGTATACTACAAGACAGAAACTGCATCGCATCGCACTGGTGGACTCACCGCTGTGCCTCAAGTGCAATGTCGAAGATACAGATTTACATCGTTTTGAGTGTGGGCCAGCAGCAGCTGTCTGGACCCTCGTACAGAAGATTGTGGCTTTCTACCTCCGAGTACCACCACATCACGTTTCTCCCACTATGATGATATATCCCGACACGACCTACTTTCCATCGGCTAAGTGGCACGCCATCACATGGATCAGTGGCATGGCTGTCGACTACCTCTTCCGAGACGACATCGTCGATCCGGCGGACTTTTGGACACGCCTCCAAGTGTATCACCACACCCTTCGCCGGCATCGACAGTATCGGGCCACTTTCGCGAACTATTTACAGAGTATTTTCACCAACCCGCCTCAAAACTGGAATCTCAACGAACCGTGCCAGCCAAGGCTGGACGATCCCACGTTCCCCTTCAATGGTCAATGATAGAATGCATTTTGTTCTGCTGGCGCGCCAAAGTGGGGCATGGCGCGGAAAGTATTCCTATTTTATTTCAGTTCTCTTTCCTCCTCCTCTTCTAAGTTTTTTTTTTCTCCTTACACTTGTTTATCCCTTTCACACATAGCTCTCTATCTGCAGCCTATTTGTTTTCTTTCTCTTGTGCTCAAAAAAAAAAAAAAAAAAAAAAAAAAAAAAAAAAAAAAAAAAAAAAAATGCTGCTGATGGTGAGACTGTACACTCATTTATGTTACCAAAAAAAACATACAAATACAAAGAAGGCCGTTGCGGAAATATAGCTACCTTTTATGTTTTACGTTTTCAAAGGACATTGTGTTATTTATGAAGAACGTCGTCTTTTATTTTCATACCCAAGAGGTTTTTATTTGTTTTCTTATTAAAAAAAAAAAAAAAGTTGGTAGAGCACTTGCCCGAAAAAAAAAAAAAGTTGGTAGAGCACTTGCTCGCGAAAGGAAAAAAAAACAAAAAAAAAAAAAAGATGGTAGAGCACTTGCCCGCGATAGGCAAAGGTCCCGAGTTCGAGTCTCGGTCGGGCACAAATTTTAATCTGCCAGGAAGTTTCAAAAGAAAAAGAAAAAAAAAAAATAAAAAAAAAAAATGGGAAGGCGACCGCTCGCAGCAAGCGGGAAATGTGGGTTCGAGTCCCGCACCGGCACAAATTTTCGCTGTCGTCATTCATTTCTGCAGCTGCCGCTTGTCATTATTCGCAATTGCGAATACATTTAATGTATTTGATAACGGCTGTAGTCGCCGCTGTCCTCCTCCTGTGGACATGGATGAATGTCCACAGGATCTTTGCATCGTAATCAGAGTAACACAGGCACTACAATATCGTATTCTGAACATATGTGGTAACTTGTGACCATATTCTAATAAACATGACAGAACCACTGTTATCGTGTGTTTTATTGTTCCTCCGCTCTACTGCGCCAACACCGCGTTCTGACTGCTAAACAGTGCCGCGTTTTCACCAGGTGGCAGAAAGTGGAACTATTATTTTTCAGCATATTCCACGAGCGCACCGATTAATGCACATACCTACGATGTTTCAGTGTCATGTGATGTGTATATCCCACACTACAGCACTTGGAAGACGGTCAGTTTAATTGTAACCACCTTGACCAGACCACCAGGACTGTGGAATAACATCACATACGCTTACGATAACGAAACAAATCTGCTATTGCAGAACAGTGTCTTGGCACTGGTCATCCTGTGGAATATACAATAACACAGAGATTCTGTGAAGCACTTCCAGCTTTGTGATAGTGGTAATAAGGAAGCAATTCAGATTCCATCGTCCGCAGCTCGTGGTCGTGCGGTAGTGTTCTCGCTTCCCACGCCCGGGTTCCCGGATTCGATTCCCGGCGGGGTCAGAGATTTTCTCTGCCTCGTGATGACTGGGTGTTGTGTGATGTCCTTAGGTTAGTTAGGTTTAAGTAGTTCTAACTTTTAGGGGACTGATGACCATAGATGTTAAGTCCCATAGTGCTCAGAGCCAGATTACATCAGCAAGTAAAGTTATCAATAGAGACGGAGCTTTTTGTTTACATTCTGCTTGGAATCCTGTTCTCTCCCGGATCAAACAACAGAAGGACAGAATTGCTGCTACTTGATCATCCTTGGTAATTATTATTCACCATCGATAACTTCTGACGTTGGACATTATTGGTTGTGTGATGGCGCTAGAATTTATGGTGCATATGTGGGTGTGTGTTGCCTTCCGGGATATGTCCCGTATAGGGAGGTTTTAAATTTCTTTGCTCAGTGCTCTCGCACTGATTTGGGCCTTGAAAACGACAGGGTGTGCTCTTGGCGAAACGACGTCTTTGCATTGACATCTTTGGAGTGCGCGTTGAAGATGTGGCGATGGGACTTGAAGTTCCGTACCACGCTCCGACAGTGGAAGTTCAAGGTTGCAGGCAAGAGGGAACACAACTATGTATGTAGTGATACTGATGGTAGGACTCTCAACAGATACCCTTCCATTGCGGTTGCTCCTATGGTACGGGTATCCGTATCGATGAGGCACGTAAGCAACCCCACCGACGGCAAAGTCCATGGTTGATGGGGAGGGGTGGTGGAAGAGGGGGATAGAGCATAACAGGCAGAAATAATCACGTGGGGAAGGATGAATATGACAGTGAGCATCGCTTTAGGACGTGACAGGTTATGTAAAAAATGTGGCAGAGAAAGCTACGGAGGATCGCAGTAATGACTACATCAAGTCACCCATGACCGATGGAGGCAAGCGGTGTCGAAAATACTTCTCTCCGACCACATAAACACTGCTAAGGTACAGGGTGGCGCATGAAAAGCAGGGACCGAATACAACACTGTTCATTATCGCCTGTCAGTTGTCATCTGTTGTTTCGAAGCTGTTGCGTCTATGTTTTGTATTGGTAGTACGAAAGCCGTTGCTACTTGGCTAAGATGTGTGAAGTAAATATGTCAGTGAGACGCATCCTCTTCAAGAAAGAATCGCAGTAGTGGAGGCATCCGTGTCTACCGGTTCATTTAGGGAAACGCGAGACATTTTTTCGAAGAAGTTTTCTGGCGTTTCCATACCAGCGGAGAGCAGTGTACAGGATTCGGTTACGTAGTGGCGCAGTACAGACTGAGTTACAAACGCTAAAAAGAATCGAGCCCGTCCAGTCGTACACTTGATGTGACCGCGTGTGTTCGAGAGCAAATGATGCAGAGACCAAAGAAGTTAACACGCAAATTGTGGAAACCGGTGAACGTTTCACGTAGGTCTTCAAATGGTTCAAATGGCTCTGAGCACTATGGGACTCAACTGCTGTGGTCATAAGTCCCCTAGAACTTAGAACTACTTAAACCTAACTAACCTAAGGACAGCACACAACACCCAGCAATCACGAAGCAGAGAAAATCCCTGAGCCCGCCTGATGAGGAATCGAACCCGGGAACCCGGGCGTGGGAAGCGAGAACGCTACCGCACGACCACGAGATGCGGGCTCACGTAGGTCTTCTCAACGTGTTTTACACCACGTAAGGATGAAGTCCTACATAATGACACACAAGCAAACCGTGTGACTTACTGTGAGCGGATATGTCAAACCATTGGAAGTGGGATGTTGGATCCGCTGTTGTATTTTATGAGTGATGAAGCCTGGTAACAGCCCCTACATGATTAATGAGGAACATCTTCAAGTTAAAAATCGGAATGTGGTGTGCCATGTCAGCAGATCGGATTTTAGGTCCCATATTTTTGAAACAATAGTAAACACTGCTGTGTTACGTACAGTTACAATTGCCACCTCCGCCCCCCCCCCCCCCCACGCCTTATGAAAGAACGTACGTATGCTGTCTTTCAACAGGATGGGACGACCTGTCACACTTCACGTGAATCAGTCCCACGAATTCATTACAGATACACAGAAGAAAGGACTGTCAGCTGCACTCTCCGGACCTAACCACTTGTGACTTTTGTCTGTTGGGTAGTCGACTGGGGAAAGTGTACGCAAATAGCTAAATAACGTTAGAAGACTTGAAGTACAATATTCGTAATGAAGTTTCCAGAACTGATGCGGAAGGGGTGCGCAAACTATATTAACATGTTACGCGCAAAAGTGCATTGAGGCACAAGGAGGTCATTTCCAACACCTAATGTAATATAAAAGACAAGATCAGGTCAGTAAATACAGACCTTCGCATCAGCTTATTTGTTATTTCTTCTTATTACATGTTTATCTATTTGTTGTTGTACGAGTATCTGCCCATGGTGGGCAACAGTTTGTGCGAGAAGTCTGTACACGGGACCAGTTTTTCGTGCGTAAGGGATCGGAGGGGAGCAGAGAGCAAAACCAGAGGACGGTGCTGAAAGTAACCACTGGTCACAGCCCCATAGCTGGTGTCTTAGGCATTACGCTGATTGCTCCTCTTGTTACGGGCAATATACATAGGATCCCCATGTACAGAGCGAAACAGAGGTAAACTGCACTGGCTCTGCCTTCTGACTTGGAATTCTTAGAGCAAGTATCTGACGTTAGTGCACAGTCTTATAATGTTGATAACTTACCAATGTTGGAGCTACTGATTTTCTTTCTCGTGCAGTTCGAGTAGAGTCTCTTCGTGACAAAGATCAACTCGGTGAATCCTACTTCAAGCAATGTCAGGGGAAAACGCATGCCTGGGCCATACCAGTTGTGGCCAAATTGCTTTGCTTGATGACAGTTGTCTACTAAAAAAATATGCAAGTGACGACATTTTTCTATATGCGCGCTTGTGCCCATACTAACGGAAGAAACTAGCAGTGCTATAATTTTAGATCAAGTCACGCATTTCACTTTTTTAATTTATTTTTCATGTCCGTTCCGCATCGGAATCAGAGAGCACGGAAAGAGTTACGTTCGAGCGAAGAGGGAAGTGCCATTAAAATGTTCTTGTACCTCGCTCAGCACTTCATCGCTGGGAGTTCACTACAGACTGGCTCGAAGCCAATAACTGCGCCGACTAAATCGGCGGGCGCAGGTCATGACCTCTCAAGTGGCGCAGACCAATTTTAAAGTTCGCTCACTGGCCGGCGAAAGGCACCTCTGGGGAGTTCATCTGCCATAAAGTTGTCCTGACTCTCTCGCCGAGGGATGTCTCTATAGTCTTCACCACGATAGGAACCGAGCTATTGCGTCCTCGTATTGACTGCGAGCTTTCTGGTGGTCGGTGTACATTATTTACACTGTTCTTGTTCGCTGCTCCAGAAAATACAGCTTTATGAAAGACTGATTCGTAGTTCTTTTAAGTTATATTGACACCTAAGGAATTACTCTTCGTGTCAGTATCAGACAAAGAAGAGACACTACATGATGATATGTTCAATAAGAATATTAATTTTCAGTCCTCTCAGGGAACATATAAGAGAAACTATGATACTCTCCAGATACTTTTACAAGATGTCAGGAAGGTATTGCCATTATGAAAACTATCAAGACTAACCAAACAAGAGCTATAGCCAGTAGAAGGTGTTAATAATGAGGCAACACAGATGTTCCATGTCACACATCCGATAGTTTAAAATAAAATACCCGTATTCATTAATTAAAATGTTTTCGCGCGGCTGAAGTGCATGTCTAACAGCGAAATATAAAATAAAAGACAATATGTAGCAACAAAATCCATAATTAATATCAGAATAAAACGTGTAAAAGTGATATACAGGCAAGTTCAGTATAAATACAAATGTAAATATTCGTTTGTTCAAATTTGAGATCTCTGAAAGTTCTACACCGATTGCTTTGAAATGTTGACACAGCGGTGCAAACGAATATGCGCGTGTTCTATCTACCTACTGGAGCAAAGTCTTATAATATATAAATACGTATTTAAAATACAAAAAGGAAACGTTGTTACCAAAAACTCGAAAAGTACATGACCGATTTACCTCATATTTTTACATAACACTATAATAAAAGTTAGGATGGACATACACTATATTTTGTAGTATATATGTTAATGCAAATAAAATATATAATAGGGAAACGGTGCCAGCAAAACTGTCGAAAAGTTCTTGACCAATTTGCTTCAGATTTTTACAGGTCAGTCTAATAAACATTCTTATTGATATGGGCTCCCTAGTTTTTTTAAACAAAAATGTACAGGTTTTCAGTTAAGCGAGAAAGAAAATGGAATGCTTTACTGTTATGTGAATTCGTGCGTTTTGGTTTTCTTTCTAGTAATCAATTTTAATTCTAACTGTACAGCATTTAAACCATTAGAAAAAATCGTTTCTTTCAAACACATATATAGGATGAGTCATCAACTACTGTCACCTAGAATGACTCCGAAAATATGATAGGAGCTGAAAAGTTTGTGGGACAAAAGTTGCATGGGACAACGGGGGCATAATATGACGATTTTTTTGTTGTTAGATGGGGTCGCTTTAGAGATATGAAGGTCAGCTTTGTTTTTTTAATTGAGATGTTTTAGTTTGGTACTTATTTACTGATAGCGGCTACCAAGACGAATACAGTGATGTGTAACAGTAAGGTCTTTGAAGGTCAACGAAGGTCACAAATGTGGCATGAATGTCCATTTACAGAAGGTGTTCGAAGTGATGACCACTGGTATCAAGCAGTCCTGCAATCTTGTTATCATGGATTCAGTGGTATTCCTTATCACATCGGCACTTACCGAAGCAAATGCTCTGACAATTCTCTCTCTCATATCTTCAGGTGTAGTTGGAAAGTCTTTGTGAACAATGTCTTTTATAAATCCCACAGGAAAAAATCCAGAGGCGTCAAGTCTGGCGAACAAGCCGGCCACGACACATCTCCTCCGCATCCACTCCAAAGATTTCGGAATTGTCCCTGCAACTTATTTCTAGCCATCAGCGTAAAATGTGCCGGGCAGCCATCGTGTTCTACCACATTCTGTTCCTTATTCCTAAAGGTATTTATTCCAACAACAGACCTAATGTTTCTTGCAGGTATGTGGAGTACTTCCTACCATTAAGATTGCCTTCGATGAAATAGCGGCCTATAATTCTGTCCTCCAGAATACCACACCATACATTCACCGACCACGGTTTTTGGTGTGCAACTTGCCACAGCCAACATGGATTTTCAGTTGCCCAATAATGCATGTTATGCAAATCAACATTTTCATAGTTCATGTATGTAGCCTCGTCAGTGAATAAAATCAAATTAATAAAAGTGTCACCTCTCCGAATCTGAAGTTGAGTCCATCGGCAGAATTCAATGCGACGCATACAATCCGTACCAGTTACTTCTTGGTGGAGACTAATATGGTAGCGATGCAGGACACGAGCAATACTACTCTTGTTCATGCCACATTCCCTTGCGATCCGAGGCGAACTAACACAAGGATCTCGAACCACAGTGGCAAGAGTACCAATTTCCGATTCCTCGTTAGTAACATTCCTTTGCCGGATATGTTTCCGATGTGTTAAAGATCCAGTTGTTCTCAATTTATCATACACATACACTCCTGGAAATTGAAATAAGAACACCGTGAATTCATTGTCCCAGGAAGGGGAAACTTTATTGACACATTCCTGGGGTCAGATACATCACATGATCACACTGACAGAACCACAGGCACATAGACACAGGCAACAGAGCATGCACAATGTCGGCACTAGTACAGTGTATATCCACCTTTCGCAGCAATGCAGGCTGCTATTCTCCCATGGAGACGATCGTAGAGATGCTGGATGTAGTCCTGTGGAACGGCTTGTCATGCCATTTCCACCTGGCGCCTCAGTTGGACCAGCGTTCGTGCTGGACGTGCAGACCGCGTGAGACGACGCTTCATCCAAACATGCTCAATGGGGGACGGATCCGGAGATCTTGCTGGCCAGGGTAGTTGACTTACATCTTCTAGAGCACGTTGGGTGGCACGGGATACATGCGGACGTGCATGGGCCTGTTGGAACAGCAAGTTCCCTTGCCGGTCTAGGAATGGTAGAACGATGGGTTCGATGACGGTTTGGATGTACCGTGCACTATTCAGTGTCCCCTCGACGATCACCAGTGGTGTACGGCCAGTGTAGGAGATCGCTCCCCACACATGATGCCGGGTGTTGGCCCTGTGTGCCTCGGTCGTATGCAGTCCTGATTGTGGCGCTCACCTGCACGGCGCCAAACACGCATACGACCATCACTGGCACCAAGGCAGAAGCGACTCTCATCGCTGAAGACGACACGTCTCCATTCGTCCCTCCATTCACGCCTGTCGCGACACCACTGGAGGCGGGCTGCACGATGTTGGGGCGTGAGCGGAAGACGGCCTAACGGTGTGCGGGACCGTAGCCCAGCTTCATGGAGACGGTTGCGAATGGTCCTCGCCGATACCCCAGGAGCAACAGTGTCCCTAATTTGCTGGGAAGTGGCGGTGCGGTCCCCTACGGCACTGCGTAGGATCCTACGGTCTTGGCGTGCATCCGTGCGTCGCTGCGGTCCGGTCCCAGGTCGACGGGCACGTGCACCTTCCGCCGACCACTGGCGACAACATCGATGTACTGTGGAGACCTCACGCCCCACGTGTTGAGCAATTCGGCGGTACGTCCACCCGGCCTCCCGCATGCCCACTATACGCCCTCGCTCAAAGTCCGTCAACTGCACATACGGTTCACGTCCACGCTGTCGCGGCATGCTACCAGTGTTAAAGACTGCGATGGAGCTCCGTATGCCACGGCAAACTGGCTGACACTGACGGCGGTGGTGCACAAATGCTGCGCAGCTAGCGCCATTCGACGGCCAACACCGCGGTTCCTGGTGTGTCCGCTGTGCCGTGCGTGTGATCATAGCTTGTACAGCCCTCTCGCAGTGTCCGGAGCAAGTATGGTGGGTCTGACACACCGGTGTCAATGTGTTCTTTTTTCCATTTCCAGGAGTGTATTTAAATGTACGACGTGTAGGTTGAGGACGTTGACGATATCTTTCATCGTATAAGTCTCTAGGTCTCACTGAATTTCGCTGTCATTCTCTGTAAATGAGAAGCATATCGACCTGTTCTTCGAATGAACGCATCATTCACATTCGCTTGATTCGACGATACTAGTCCTTCGTTCCTGTTAATGTTGCATTGCGAAACCGTCGGACGGTGTTTACATGTCAATGGCACGTTAGATGGATACGCCGTATTCGCCGAATATTTACTATTTGCACGATATACGAGAGAAAATTGTCAGAGCACGTGCTTCAATAAGTGTTGAAGTGATAAGGAATACCACTCATTCCATGATAAGAAGATTGCAGCACTGCATTGATACCAGTGGTACCTTCTGTAAATGGACGTTCATGCCACCTTTTTTACCTTCGTTGACCTTCAAAGACCTTGCTGTTAAACATCATTGGATTCTTCTCGATAGCCGCTATCAGAAAATAAGTACCAAACTATAGCATCCCATTTAAAGAAACAAAGTCGATCTTCATGTCTCTGACGCGACCCCACCTAACAACAAAAAACCAACGTAATATTATGGACCCATGTAACATTTGTCCCATAAACTTTTCAGCTACTATCATACTTTCGGAGTTATTGTAGGTGGCAATAGTTAGTGACTCACCCTATATATATGTTTTTGAACAAAAATTGTTTACACGGTAACGTGCTGTTTTGTTTCCTACCTCGGAGGCGGTTTTCACATAGAACAGTAAAGTTGTATTTATGTATTGTTAAATTATGATTAGAATACTAGTTCAGAATCTGAATTTGTAATGACAATACACAAGGCTCAAGGTCAGAGAGAGGCGGAGGAGTAGATGGACAGAGAAGGATGGGGAGAAAATGGACATAGGGAGGAGGAAAGAGAGAAAGAGAGAGGGGACGGAAGAGATG
This sequence comes from Schistocerca piceifrons, assembly GCF_021461385.2. Lineage (NCBI taxonomy): Eukaryota > Metazoa > Arthropoda > Insecta > Orthoptera > Acrididae > Schistocerca > Schistocerca piceifrons. The sequence continues at coordinate 1,160,955,330 of NC_060138.1, read as the reverse complement.
GACACAGAGGAGATGGGAGGTGAGGATAAAGGAAGGAGGACGAGGCTATGGACAACGAGAGAGGGAGCAGGACATAGATTGAGAGAGGGTTGTATAGGAGATTAGAACATATATTCCATTCCCAGCATATTTAGCAATTGCAAAGCACTGCCGGTTCGCTAGTCTATTTCTAGAACGGTGTTTACGTAAGTTTCAACTTAAATGAAACAGGACATTGTGTGAGAGGAGATGAAGTTAAACAATACTTATTTAATTAAAAATCTCGATGGGCGATAGCGCATTCCGCCAGTGTCCAGTGTACGCGACCCCTTGTTGACTTGAATGCACCACTACACTCACTCTGTTCAAAAAATAGCTCCAATAGCCATTTCATATGTACGTAGATCTTCATACCCTCCAGCAGTTTTAATCACTGTTCTTTCAGTGCCACGTGCAAGTCTCCTAACGTATTCTGCATATTTCCTGCCACATGTTTTTCTTTACGTAAACGTTTACCGAATTAGGCTATCGTGTGCTCTATGAAGCTAGTCTCAAAATTACTTCCCGTCTGAGTCATAGAAAACGTCTCGTAAACCAAATATTCACTGCGCTACGTGCCAGCTTTGTGGCGTAGCCAAGAGTCAGTTGTGCCTTTTGCCTGAAATCAAAGTTAACTTTTTTTTAGTCATCATTCTTCCCACTGGTTTGATGCAGCCCAAGAATTCCTCTCTTGTGCCAATCTTTTCGTCTCAGAGGGGCAATTTCATTCTACGTCCTCCATTATTTGTTGGATGTATCCCAATCCCTGTCTTCACTCTACAGTTTTTACCCTCTACAGCCCCGCATAATACCATAGACTTTAATCCTTGATGTCTTAATAGATATCCTGTTATCCTCTCCCTTCCTCTTGTTAGTGTTTACTATGTATTTCTTTCCTCGCCGATTCTGTGGACCTCATCAACCCAGCTAATTTTCAATATTTTTCACTGAGGATAGCAATGTCATCAGCGAATGTTATCATTAATATACTTTCACCCTGAATTTTAATCCCACTCTTAAACCTTCCTTTGTTTCCATTAGTGCTCCTTTGATGTACAGATTGAATAGTTGGAGCGAAATAGTACATCCTTGTCTTACGCCCTTTTTAATCCGAGCACTTCGTTCTTCGTCTTACAGTCTTATTTTACCCTCTTGGCGCTTGTACATATTGTATACTAACCGTCTTTCCCTATAGCTTACCCCTATTCTCCTCAGAATTTCAAACATCTTTCATCATTTGACATTGTCGACCGCTTTTTCCATGTGATCCAATTCTGTGAACATGTCTTGATTTTTCTTCATTCTTGCTTCCACTATTAACTACAACGTCAGAGCTGACTCTCTGTTGCCATTACCCTTCCTTTGGCGAAACTGATCGTCATGTAACAGATCCCCAATTCTCTTTGTCGCGCTTTTTGGGTCTTGCTACAGCATGCCAGATGGGAACGTCAGAGCAGAGAGGGCTGTGAGACGACGTCAGCCAATTGCACGCTGACTGACTCCTCTCCAGGATGACAACGCGATGACAGCGCCCTCTACACTACACGAAGAGGACATAAGCGCCGCGCCGCCAGGCCGCGGCCCATTTCTGCGCGTTCTACACCAGAGAGTTCAAGAATTGCATCAAGGCTAGTCATTTCGCTTCTGCTATGTAGCATTTTATATACTGAAGATATTTCTTATTTTGTCTGTCACCCTTTGCTTGCGATACATCTGTTTAACACAAAGTTAAGTATTGTAATTATTTTCTTTAATAATAAAAAGTCATTAATACGATTTGCTTGAATTGTTATCTAGCGATCCTAGAAGCAGGTTTCCTAGGCACCCCATATTTGAGGAGTAGGCAGAATCCAACACGAATTGTGTGGATGAGATTTCGCCGCGCGGGATTAGCCGAGCGGTCATGGGCGCTACAGTCATGGACTGTGCGGCTGGGCCGGCCGCGGTGGTCTAGCGGTTCTAGGCGCTCAGTCCGGAACCGCGCGACTGCTACAGTCGCAGGTTCGAATCCTGCCTCGGGCATGGATGTGTGTGATGTCCTTAGGTTGGTTAGGTTTAAGTAGTTCTAAGTTCTAGGGGACTGATGACCACAGATGTTAAGTCCCATAGTGCTCAGAGCCATTTGAACCATTTGTGCGGCTGGATCCGGCGGAGGTTCGAATCCTCCCTCGGGCATGGGTGTGTGTGTTTGGACTGAGGATAATTTAGGTTAATAAGTGTGTAAGCTTAGGGGCTGATGACCTTACCAGTTAAGACCCATAAGATTTCACACACATTTGAACATTTGATGAGATTTCTCCTAAAATATGATAGTATCTCGACAGTCTCATACGTTCTACACACCAACGTGAAAAGTCGTTTTGTTGCCACTTTCCCCAATGATTTTAGAAATTCCGATGGGGCATTTTCTATCCCTTCTGCATCGTTTGATCTTAAGTCGTCCAAAGCTCTCTTAAATTCTAATACTCGATTCCCTATTTCTTCTCTGTTGATTCCTGTTTCTTCTTCAATCACGTCATCAGACAAGTACTCCCCCTCCCCTTTACCCCAAAGTTTGCGCTACACGGTGAGAATCACGTCTCTTCTCGTCTTGTCTTACTATCCGCTTTTTGTCACCTATTGTTAACCATCAGTTTCTTTGTCCCTGCATCCGTTCGCCATGGCTACTTCATGTTCAATTTTTCCATTTCGTCTTTTACGCCGAGCGGCAGTTTTAACAACATGTTAATCATTGCTGTAAGATATTCCTATTTGAACTTTTTACACTTATGGCCATTGAAATTGCTACACCAAGAAGAAATGCAGATGATAAACGGACAAATATATTATACTAGAACTGACATGTGATTATATTTTCACGCAGACTGGGTGCGTAGATCCTGAGAACTCAGTACCCAGAAAAACCACCTCTGACCGTAATAACGGCCCTGATACGCCTGGTCATTGAGTCGTACAGAGTTTGGATGGCGTGTACAGGTACAGCTGCCCATACAGCTTCAACACGATACCACAGTTCATCAAGAGTAGTGACTAGCGTATTGTGACAAGCCAGTTGCTCTGCCACCTTTGACCAGACGTTTTTCAATTGGTGAGAGATGTGTAGAATGTGCTGACTAGGGCAGCAGTCGAACATTTTCTGTATCCAGAAATGCCCTTACTGGACTTGCAACATGCGGTCGTGCATTATCCTGCCGAAATGTAGGGTTTCGCGGGGATCGAATGAAGGGTAGAGCCACGAGTCGTAACACATCTGAAATGTAACGTCCACTGTTCAAAGTGCCGTCATAGCGAACAAGAGGTGACCGAGATGTGTAACCAATGGCACCACATACCATCACGCCGGGTGATACGTCAGTATGGCGATGACGAATACACGCTTCCAATGTGCGTTCACCGCGATGTCGCCAAACACAGGTGCGACCATCATGATGCTGTAAACAGAACCTGGATTCATCCGAAAAAATGACGTTTTGCCATTCTTGCACCCAGGTTCGTCGTTGAGTACACCATCGCAGCCGCTCCTGTCTGTGATGCAGCATCAAGGGTAACCGCAGCCATGGTCTCCGAGCTGATAGTCCATGCTGCTGCAAACGTCGTCGAACTCTTTGTTCAGATGATTGTTGTCTTGCAAACGTCCCCATCTGTTGACTCAGGGATCGAGACGTGCCTGCACGATCCGTTACAGCCGTGCAGATAAGATGCCTGTCTTCTCGACTGCTAGTGATACAAGGCTGTTGGGATCCAGCACGGCGTTCCGTATTACCCTCCTGAGCCCACCGATTCCATATTCTGCTAACAGTCATTGGATCTCGACCAACGCGAGCAGCAATGTCGCGACACGACAAACCACAACCGCGATAGGCTACAATCCGACCTTTATCAAAGTCGGAAACGTGATGGTACGCATTTCTCATCCTTACATGAGGCATCACAAGATTGTTTCACCAGGCAACGCAGGTCAACTGCTGTTTGTGTATGAAAAATCGGTTGGAAACTTTCGTCATGTCAGCACCTTGTAGGTGTCGCCACCGGCGCCAGTCCTGTGTGAATGTTCTGAAAAGCTAATCATTTGCATATCACAGCATCTTATTCGTGTTGGCTAAATTTCGCGTCTGTAGCACGTCATCTTCGTGGTGTAGCAATTTGAATGGCCATTAGTGTCGTATAACAGGACTCAACATTTATAAATGGTTGGCTCTGAGCATTATGGGCTTAACATCTATGGTCATCAGTCCTCTAGAACTTAGAACTACTTAAACGAAACTAACCTAAGGACATCACACAACACCCAGTCATCACGAGACAAAGAAAATCCCTGACCCCGCCGGGAATCGAACCCGGGAACCAGGGCGTGGGAAGCGAGAACGCTACCGCATGACCACGAGCTGCGGACTTAGCAATTATAACAGTCAGTTCCACCGTAAGCTTATATATTTTGCGCTTAGCACAAATTCTGAATGCCAACTCACGGATTCCTTTGTGATCGATATTACGTACTTGTACAATTTTTTCTATGGCACTTCTTTAGACAGTTGAACCTGTTATTGTTACATGAGTGTTTCTTCCATTTTATAATAGATAAGCTGATGGCAGTAAGTTAAACTTGGTCGTATTATGAATTATATAAGTATGTGCGTTTTAGACGGACAATTATCAATAAAGTGCCAAATATGATCGCGGACGTATTTATAGATTATTTCTCCAGTTAATAAATTCTGGCCCCTATTTCGCAATAATACGAAACGTACTGTTCTTCTTTGAACTTTCTAAATGTCCTTCGTCAGTCCCATCCGGTAGGGATCTCATTCTACACAGAAATACTCCAGAAGAGGACGGAAAAGCATTGAGTAGGTAGGCTTTGTAGTCGATGGGATGCCTCATCTAAGTGATCTGTCAATAAGACGCAGTGTGTGGTTCGCCTTCCCCACAACAGTTCCTGTCTGATACCTCACATTGATACCTCACATTTAATTGGAACGTAATTATAACCTAAAGGTATTCATTTAAATCGACACATCCAAAAGTTGTGCGATTTATCGAGTAACCGAAATTTCGAGTTTATAAAACTAATGTGAATGGTCAAATACTTCTTTTTGTTTAGGATCAGCTGCCATTTTTGAACCATACAGAGGTCTTGTCTACATTATTGTACGATTCGTTTCTACCTTCTGCTGACTTTACTGGACGATAAACTGCAGCGTCATATGCAAACAGGCTAAGAAGTCTGCTCAGTTGCCTTGCAAATCGTTTATACAGATTAAGAAATGGATAGAGGAAGCAAGTTGAAAAGGGTGTAGGCTGCAGTCTTTATTCTGAGGTGAAGAGGCTTGCACAGGGTAGAGCAGTATGGAGAGCTGCATCACACGAGTCCTCGGACTGAAGACTATAGCAACAGCAACAACAACAACAACAACAACAACAATAACAAGAGATTAAGAAAACCAGAGGGCGTGTAAGAGTTTCATGGGGTACCGCAGATATCTCAGTTGTTTCACCAGAGTACTAAGAATTATCATACAACTAATACGATACTCCATGCGGTTACTAAAAAGAAATACTCATTCTGCAGTCGAAGTGATTAGTGTGGTGTCAACGCTAGACACCACGCTAGGGGTTGCGATAATCGATAGCGGTTCAGCACTTGCAACCTCTCTGGACTCGCTGGCGCTTGCAGAGCCGCCGTATCGCACGGACAGAGACTTGTAAATCGCACCGGCCGAGTCAGTTACAGATCGTGAGCAAAGTCAGATTAGAATAGCCTTCAGCTCGCTAGGTTCGCAGCCTCTAGTTCCCGCATGTATTACGCACGTAATACCAGAATTGTGTTATCATGCTTATTGTATAATGCAGTTAATGTTTGTTAATGAGTTGAAATGGGTCTAAGCACTATGGGACTTAACATCTAACGTCATCAATCCCCTAGACTTAGAACTAACCTAAGGACATCACACACATCCATGCCCGAGGCAGGATTCGAACCTGCTACAGTAGCAGCAGTGCGGTTCCGGACTGAAGCGCCTAGAGCCGCTCGGCCACAGTGGCCGGCTGTTAATGAGTCATTTGCATTCAAGAAAGATAGCTGTTGTTAGTTACGTTCCTGGAGTGCAGTAGCAGGAGAAAGTTAAGTAAAAGGCGGCCGTAGTAGCCGAGCGGTTCTAGGCGCTACAGACTGGAACCGCGCGATCGCCACGGTCGCAGGTTCGAATCCTGCCTCGGGCATGGATGTGTGGGATGTCCTTAGGTTAGTTAGGTTTAAGTAGTTCTACGTTCTAGGAGACTGATGACCTCCGACGTTAAGTCCCAAAGTGCTCAGAGCCATTTTGAAGTTAAGTAAAAGTTATTTACTAAAGTATTCCAGCACTAATTATTATAGAATGTTCCAGATTCCTACAACCACCCCACTCGTGCTAGCCTCTACCATCCCACTGAAAATCCCAGGGGTATCGATCGAAAAGCATCCTGCATTTCTGTAAGGTCGTGACATGCTGCCATCGACTTTCACATAAATAAGCTTAAGACATTTTCGCAACTGAGGCCCTCTTGATCTGCGGGCGATCTGGATGTTTCGATATCTTCGTTCTCTTACCAACAACATCTCTGAGCAAATCACCCGAATTGCTTCCTGATGATGTAGCAAACGGTCCGAAATGCGTCATAAATGAAATAGAATAAATGGTAACTCTGTGTTTTTATATTTATTTTACAGCAATATAGTCTAGGTAAGGAATATAACGCAGTGAAATATCAAACGTGTCGCAGTATAGAATTATGACAGCGCCGAAAGATAGCGGCATCGGTCCCATCATTGTGGATGAGCTATTCATGAAGTTGCCGTGTCGGCGGCGCCTCTACAATGGGAACGTAATAGATAGGCCACGCGCGGCCGCGAACAGCTGCAGAGCCAGCAAGTGATTAAATGAAGCGCGGTCCTGCGCCCGTGATGGGGGGCGGGCGCGGGCGCAGGCGCGGCGAATTATGTGGAACTGTTTTGAGAGCACTTTAGCGATTTAGGCGATAATTGCCATGAGTCAGCCGGAGCGGAGTCCGAAATTGTGTGCGAGGTAATGTATTCTATTGAGCTGCAGATAGGTCGCATCTGCATAGTGGATAGGGGTGTCTGTCCGTCCGCCGGACGCTGACCGCAACGGCGGCCGCGCAGTATTGTGGCTGGGATCGCTTCGCAGCCACTCAGGGGAGGCGTCCTCCACGTCGCCACACTGTAGCGATTCTCGAAAAAAAAAATAGAAGCCTGTGTGCTAGTACATCATTATTCTGGTGGGATGTAGACGGATCGCCGTTGGTATCGTCCATCAAGTCTGCTGCATAGGCTGAAGAATGGCGACCGTCGTGTTTCTGGGTTGTAGTCGACTATTTTGACCAAGACGAGATTTGCACGGAAACCCTCATTGAGGACGCATAGAAAGAAAGACGCCTATGTATTCTACATAGATACACTACTGGCCCATGAAAATTACTACACCACGAAGTTGACGTGCTACAGACACGAAATTTATCCGACAGGAGGAAGATGCTGTGATATGCAAATGATTAGCTTTTCAGAGCATTCACACAAGGTTGGCGTCGGTGGCGACACTTACAACGTACTGAAGTGAGGAAAGTGTCCAACCGATTTCTCATATACAAAAAGCATTTTACCGGCGTCGCCCGGTGAAACGTTGTCGTGATGCCTCGTGTAAGAAGGAGGAATGCATATCATCACGTTTCCGACTTTGATAAAAGTCGTATTGTAGCCTATCGCGATTGCCGTTTATCGTATCGCGACATTGCTGCTCGCGTTGGTCGAGATCCAATGACTGTTAGCAGAATATGGAATCGGTGGGTTCAGGCGGGTAATACGGAACGCCGTGCTGGATCCCAACGGCCTCGTATCACTAGCAGTCGAAATGACAGGCATCTTATCTGCATGGCTGTAATGGATCGTGCAACCACGTCTCGATCCCTGAGTCAAAGCATGGGGACGTCTGCAAGACAACAACAATCTGCACGAACAGTTCGTCGACGTGTGCTGCAGCATGGACTATCAGCTCGGAGACCATGGCTACGGTTACCCTTGACGCTGCATCACAGACAGGAGCGCCTGCGATGGTGTACTCAACGACGAACCTGGGTGCACGAATGGCACAACGTCATTTTCTCGGATGAATCCAGGTTCTGTTTACAGCATCATGATGGTCGCATCCGTGTTGGCGACATCGTGGTGAACGCACATTGGAAGCGTGTATTCGTCATCGCCATACTGGCGTATCACCCGGCGTGATGGTATGGGGTGCCATTGGTTACACGTCTCGGTCACCTCTTGTTCCCATTGACGGCACTTTGAACAGTGGACGTTACATTGCAGATGTGTTACAACCCGTGGCTCTACCCTTCGGCTCTACCCTTCATTCGATCCCTGCGAAACCCTACATTTCAGCATAATAATGCACGACCGCATGTTGCAGGTCTTGTACGGGCCTTTCTGGATACAGAAAATGTCCGAATACTGCCCTGGCCAGCACATTCTACACATCTCTCGCCAATTGAAAAGTCTGGTCAATGGTGGCCGAGCAACTGGCTCGTCACAATACGCCAGTCACTACTCTTGATGAACTGTGGTATCGTGTTGAAGCTGCATGGGCAGCTGTACCTGTACACGCCATTCAAGCTCTGTTTGACTCAATGTCCAGGCGTATCAAGGCCGTTATTACGACCAGAGACGGTTATTCTGGGTACTGATTTTTCAGGATCTGTGCACCCAAATTGCGTGAAAATGTGATCACATGTCATTTCTAGTATAATATATTTGTCCAATGAATACCCGTTTATCATCTGCATTTCTTCTTGGTGTAGCAATTTTAATGGCCAGTACTGTATTTTGTATCCTGATCCGTCCAAAAAAGTTTCCATACTGAATTGATGAAAAACAGAAACTTTAACTTGGTGGATTTAATGATTCAGGTGCTATACATACATCTACATATACATCTACATAAATACTCCGCAAGCTAACGTACGTGCGTGGTGCAGGATATCCCATACCACTACTAGTCATTTCGTTTCCTGTTCCCCTCTCAAATAGGAGGAGGTACGAGCTCTAATTTCTCTTACCTTATCTTCGCGGTCCTTACGTGAAGTGTTCGTTGACGGCAGTATAGCAGTTTTGCGCTCATCTTCTAATGCCGATTCTCCAAGTTTTCTCAACAGCATTACTCGAAATGATAGTCGCCTTTGCTCCACGAATTCCCACTTGAGGTCCAGAAGCGTCTCCATAATACTTGTGTGTTTTTCAAATCTACCAGGAACAAATATAGCAGCCCATCTCTGAGTTTCTTCGAATCCTTCCTTTTACACGACCTGTTGCAGCTCCGAAACACTCGAGCAGAATGGGTTGCACTAGTGTCCTATATGCGGTCTCATTTACAGATGAATCATACTATCCTAAAATTCTCCCAATAAACCGAAGTTGACCATTCACCTACTATACTACAACCATCACGTACTCGTACCAGTTCATATCGCTTTGCAACGTTACGTCCAGGTGTTCATCAGCTTAACTGTGTCAAGCAGCACACTACAAATACTACATTCTAACATTACCTGTTTGTTTGTTCTACTTATTTGCATTTACTACATTTTTCTACATTTTGAGCTAGCTGCCATTCATCACGCCAACTGGAAATTTTGCCTACGTCATCTTGCATCTTGCGTCGCCCAACGACGATACCTTTCCGAACACCACAGAATCATCAACAAACAGCTGCAGACTGTTGAGCATCCTGTCCGCCAGATCGTTTATGTATACAGAAAATCATGGGCGTCCTGTCACACCTCCCTGGGATACTCCAAACGATGCCGCTGACTCTGATGTACAGGACAACGTACTGGGTTCTGTTATTTAAGAAGTCTTCTTGCCACTCACATATCTGGAAACCGAAACTGAATCGCCAAAGAAACTAATATAGGCATGCGCACTCAAATACAGAGATGTATGCAGGTAGAATACAGCGCTGCGGTCGGCAACGCCTGTATAAGACAAGTGCCTGGCGCAGTTGTTAGATCGATTACTGCTGCTACAATGGCGATTATCAAGATTTAAGTGAGTTTCAACGTGGTGTTGTAGTCGACGCACGAGCGATGGGACACAACATCTCCGAGGCAGCGATGAACTGAAGATTTTCCAGTACGACCATTTCTTATGTGTACCGTGAGTATCACGAATCCGGTAAAATATCAAAGCTCTAACATCGCTGCGGCTGGAAAAAGATCATGCAAGGACGGGACCAACGACGACTGAAGAGAATCGTTCAACGTGACAGAAGCCCAACACTTCCACGAATTGCCTGCATATTTCAACGTTGGGCCATCAACAAGTGTCAGCGTGTGGTCCATTCAACGAAATGTCATCGATATGGGCTTTCGGAGCCGAATAATGTGACACCCCGACACGTCCAGAATTGCTACAGAGTGGCTTCAGGAACACTCTTCTGAGTTTAAACACTTCCGCTGGCCACCAGACTCCCCAGACATGAACATTATTAAGCAGATCTGGGGTGCCTTGCAATATGCTGTTCGGAAGAAATCTCCACCCCCTCGTACTCTTACGGATTTATGGACAGCCCTATAGGATTCATGGTATCACTTCAATCCAGCACTACTTAAGACATCAGTCGAGTCCACGCCACGTCGTGTTGCGGCACTTCTGCGTGCTCTCGGGGGCCCTGCACGATATTAGGCAGGTGTATCAGTTTCTTTGGCTCTTTACTATATTTCGTAAGCAGTCTGCAGTGGAGCTTCGTATGATACGCTGCCTGATGTCTAGGAATACGGAATCTGCCTGTTGCCCTTCATCCATAGTTCGCAGCAAACCATGTGGGAAAAAAGCAAGCTGAGTTGCGCTTGTGCGTTGCTTTCTATAACCACGCTGATTCGTCAACAGTAACTTTTCTGCCTGAATTTTTTTATGTTTGAACTGAGAAAGTGTTTAAGAATCCTGCAGCAAACCAGTGTTATGGCTATTAGTATGTAATTTTGCGGGTCCATTATTTTACCCCTCCTATACATGGTGAACGTTAAGAAAACCGACAAACTGCAGGGATGGGTTCCTGACTGGAAATGTAGGAAAAAACTCCTATGGAGTGTGTCCGGATATGCATCGTTGCCACGGTAGATAGCGCTGACAAATGAAAGTTCCTGTGATCACGTGCCGTGGGTTACTTGTGTGTTGAAGGCTGTGTGATTTAAGGAGCGTGCTGTAGGCAGCAGAACGGCCCTGTATTCATGCCGGGAACAAACCGTCACGTAAGTGTACTAACCTTATTTCCGTCTATAAACACAACATATTAAGTCCTCAGATTACCGGTTTCGGTCATTAATGATCATCTTCAGATCTGTTTTAAAAACATTTCCTAATATAATGGAGCCGTAGTGGCATCCTCAGAACATAAACACAAAATCAGTTCATCATCGTCATACATAAATGAAATATCGTATATACTAGAGTCATTTAGTTAATAGTGCTAACAATGTAAACGGCGCTGCTGTTCAAAACAGATAATGCCGTTAAGGCTCCATTATGTTAGGACGTGTTTCTAAAGCAGATACGAAGACGGTCATTGCTGAACGAGACCGGTAGTCAGAGGACCTAACATTTTGTGATCACGAAAGGAAAAAAGAAAATTTATTCTAAGCTTTTAGGTTCAGTGTTCGATTCGCGACCGTTTGTCCTAAGAGCGCACCCTACTGGCGGGCCACTTGCCTGGGGCTTGCGATAGGGTTCGTCTCAATATCCTACAGAACCTCGTCCTCCAGGTCTGGTGTGCGCATAGTTCGCAGCCTCCCTGCGTTTTCGACCGTCAGACAGGACGAATGATCACACAGACGCACGAAAGGGGCTTGAAATGTTGTGTGATGTGGTTGTTGGTGTTCTTGAGGCTACTTGTTTTTCTTTAGCTGTGCTGCCTCTCGACCGTTTCCATCTGCTTGGCCGTACACAAACACAGTCTCAGCTTGTTCCCGACATGAATACCAGATTATTCTGCAGCGTACAGCATGCCTGAAACACACAAGGAAGAACGGATTGTGGTCAGAGGAACTTTCATTCGTCAGCGCCATCAGCTGTGGCAATGTTGAATTTCCAGAGACATGTTCACAGGACCTTTTTCCCTCCATTTCCAGTCAGGAATCTGTCTCTCCAGTTTATCAGTTTCATTAATGCATACAGGAATCACCTTCACTTTTTCCAGTCGGCTGGGACTTTGTACTGGGCGAGAGATACGCGATAAATGCAAGTTACACCAACTGGAGTCAATTATATTTATTGCTGAGCCTTAGTCCCGCAGATTACGCAGGGTCGGCACTGTTACCAATCAGATTTGGAGTGGTTAATTTCAAATGGTGGCCTCATACCCTTTCTGCTGCCACCCCATACACCCCCCCCCCCCTTGGATGGAATCAGTGTACTCCAGTTGTCTGTGTCTAGTGTAAATCATGGAATAGTGCGAACGTGTTACAAATGTCTGCGAGTTGTGTAACTAAGACCGGACGTGGAGACCAGCCCGGTATTCACCTAGTAGGATGTGGAAAACCGCCTAAAACACATGCAGGTTGTGTGGCACACCGGCCCTCGTCGTTAATCCGCTGGGCGGATCGATCTGGGGCTGGCGCGCCTACGCGAGTACAGGAAGCAGTGCATTAGCGCTCTCGACTAACCTGGCGGGTCCTACACTAATTTGAGTACAATACACGAAACGTTTATGAAAGCATGAGAAACAGTCAGAAATTCTCTTGGGACGTTGCTCAGCTGGTGCATCATACTGGCTTGAATGTCGGTGGAGCAGTTAGAGCGATGTCTCTTCATCTGAATTACTGCCCTTTGTCTTTTTGTGGTAGTTTCTTATTGATAACACCAAGTTTCATCTGGAGTCAAATTTGGTGACTTTTTTTCCATAAAAGATTTGTCCGCATTCTGCATTTAAATCAATTCGCGGCAGGCGTCCGCGGGTTGTTGATTTTGTTCGAGAGTCAGTCTGCGGGACTAACTTTGCACACACTTTTCGCTTCTTCAGAACATATAGATAATGTGACACTGGTTTAGATACGTCGCTTCACTGCGATTTCGGATCACAAGGATGTCTACAAACTTCGGTCGCACGTCCACTACTTAGCACTGCCTGCTCACAACTGACTAGTCGCCCGCATCTCGTGGTCGTGCGGTAGCGTTCTCGCTTCCCACGCCCGGGTTCCCGGGTCCGATTCCCGGCGGGGTCAGCGATTTTCTCTGCCTCGTGATGGCTGGGTGTTGTGTGATGTCCTTAGGTTAGTTAGGTTCAAGTAGTTCTAAGTTCTAGGGGACTGATGACCATAGATGTTAAGTCCCATAGTGCTCAGAACCCTTTTTTGAACTGCCTAGTCGAATGCACATAAGATGTTTACAGTTGGTAGTTCAAGCTTCCACCGTAATTACTGCGTTGACATCGTTTACGCACCAGGTGTAACAACAGATTCGGAAGCTCTTGGACGGATGGCGAAGTTTATGAGGAACAGCGTGCGAGACTGCAAAGTGATTCACCATTTTGGTTTCCTTGTTCAGCCTGAGGAGCATATATTGTTGTAGTTTGCGTCACCGACGAACTGTGCTACCTTTCACAAATGAACTTTGGATTCTAGGCCGTCATGAAGGTGGACTGCAACAAACTACGAACTGGCATGAAGTGTACTACACACTTAGAAAAGCATGTGATCAGCATTTTAGGGCAAGTACGAGCGGACTTCTAAAACAAAGTTAGACATTATTATCGGAGACCAAGCAACTTCTATTGTAAGCCGCACTACACTTCAAAGTGACACAGATACTTGACGGCCGGCCAGAGTGACCGAGCGGTTCTACGCGCTTCAGTCTGGAACCGCTCGACCGCTACGGTTGCAGGTTCGAATCCTGCCTCGGACATGGATGTGTGTGAAGTCCTTAGGCTGGTTAGGTTTAAATAGTTCTACGTTCTAGGGGACTGATGACCTCGGATGTTAAGTCCCACAGTGCTCAGAGCCATTTCAACCATTTTTTTTTACACTTGACGCTATTATTCAACACAGTGACCGAACCATCGGAATGTTCTAGCAGTTGTTCTATTCCCCGACAGTAGGAAACCGCTCCTTGGTAGCGGAAACATTTAGACAACAGCTGTGTCATCGTACTAATCGTTAGAAAATCTCTTTCCCGTCAGACGTTCTTTCAGCTTGTCGCAAAGATGGGAATTGTACGATGCAGTATCTGAACTTTCCTGTCAGCTTCATCCACGTCTGTGTGGTCTTGGTCAAACTGTGGGGCACTATTATACTATGGCCCCACGCAACATTGTACTTGGACCATTTACGCCAGAATTTCACGCCGGATCTGTGTGCAGCTTACATGTTTTGACCACTAAATCGTACTGTTCCGTATACTTGCACTTTGGAGTGTGTTTCTGGTTGCCGCGTCATTTCAACCCAACACTGAGATGCACCTGTCGAACGTACAGGGGCAGAACTGTTGTAATATTTCTGGCTTTACAGCCGTCATATTGAGTTGCAAGAAGCTCTTCTTAGACTATGTAGGAAGGCAGCAGTGGCTAGATGACGTAACGTGGTGTGCGGTACCGATGACAGATGGTTTTTTCGGTACGGGTATCGTGAGAAAGACCGCCTAAACTGTGGTCCTCCTCCGCGATCGCCGGCCGCGGTGGTCTAGCGGTTCTAGGCGCTCAGTCAGGAACCGCGCGAATGCTACGGTCGCAGGTTCGAATCCTGCCTCGGGCATGGATGTGTGTGATGTCCTTAGGTTAGTTAGGTTTAAGTAGTTGTAAGTTCTAGGGGACTGATGACCACAGATGCTAAGTCCCATAGTGCTTAGAGCCATTTGAACCATTTTGAACCTCCACGATTGGTTGCCGCGTTCGGAAGTTGCGCACCAAAATGATAATCTTTTGTTATTAATATTAGAAAAATTAAACAGTGTATTTACTTGCAATTCTCTTAATAGCAGGCTATCATTCCATTATTTCAAAAGTGTTTATTACTAGCAGAATAGTAAACAGTTATAAACTGCAAGGCAGACGAAGTACTTCGGAGATCTTCAGATCGCGCCTAATCTGGTTGGCGGGTGAAGTGATTCGGCTGTAAGATCATAGCTGGTTCGGCAGTCTCGGAAGACAGATGTGCTGCAGTGGGTATCAAAAAATGGTTCAAATGGCTCTGAGCACTATGGGACTTAACATCTGAGGTCATCAGTCCCCTAGAACTTAGAACTAGTTAAACCTAACTAACCTAAGGACATCACACACATCCATGCCAGAGGCAGGATTCGAACCTGCGACCGTAGCGGTCGCGCGGTTCCAGATTGAAGCGCTTAGAAAAGCTCGGCCACATCGGCCGGCTCAGTGGGTAACGGTTACGGACATAATTAGCAAACTCTAGTTATTTAGATATATAACGGAGAACGATGTGATAGTAATCACGCAAATATGCAGTTCATTGTACTGTTTATTTTCTATAAAAGTGTGAAAAAAGGAAATTATTTGCGATTCATGAAGTGGTGTTTAATTGTGCAGTTTTACATACTCTGCTAATAAAAAACGAATGGCATCCCGTACAAACAAAGTAATTGAATCTTTAATTATTCATACAATGTCAGTTTCTAACTAAGAGATTATTACAGCCTCTAGATAACGGATTCGCCACCTACGTGCTTTCTGTGCACAGGGGACAACGACTATACGAGACTGCAGTTTGGTGAACATTAATTAGAACTTATGCATTCCACTCAGAGCGGTGGGAGCAAACAGCCACACAACGTGTAGTGGAGTCTTAGTACAAATGAGATCAGTGACACGTCATCTGTGGTAACACAGACGAGGTATGCTGGAGAGAAATTTTGAAGGGAAGAGGTTTATCGTATTCACGTATATATCTCCCTCTCTCTTTTACAACTTGCCATATTGTGTCTGCTAGAAATCCGGACCGTGTACTCTCTTCCGGCATTTCGCCACACTTGTTGCGCAATGTTCTCAGTTCGGAACGGCATGTGTATCTTTCAAAAGTCTTTACGTACATCAGAGTAACGCCCTCTATTTTCTGTGTTGTAAAGTAGAAACACGCAGCGTGCTTCTCACTCAGAAATAACAATGAATGTTGTTTGTGAGAGAAGCATACTATGCCGCCTGTAGCACACCACGGGTCGGAATTCGCCGGCGCTGGAATCGTGTATTATCGAATGTGCGGTTCATCGCTCGAATTATTGTTTCTTGCTTTGATAACCGACTGTTTTACATACCATCACTCATGGCTTTTGGCATCGAAATAAAGGATCTTGCATCTGATTGTACGCATAGGTGAAAGAAATTTGTTGATTTGGTTTTACTTGTGTCTTTTCTGCCTACGAACCAACCATTTCTTGTTGAAAGCATATACATTTTCAACGGTTTTCGAAATCTTATGGAAAAGAGGGTTTCAGCGATACAGTGTTTGTAAAGGTTTCTGTAAAAATTTGGCAAAAATTGGTACGCAACTATAATCTCCATGAAATTCACTTGGTTTGTTGACTGTGTCATGCTATAGAATGATGTACCACGTTTCGACGACTGTTGCAAGCAGCCCATATCAAGGTATGTGAGTCCACAGAGGTATCCATACTTCAACACAGTGCTCCTACCTCTACGTTTCCTTAACCCTAGATTACTAAACCCTAGCAAAATTTAGGATTTGCAGTTTGTACCACTTAGCCATTCGTGAAAACATAGTATTGTCAGTATAGGGTATACAGTAGGACATTTTGTACTTCTTTTATATGTAACACACCATTCGAGACTGTGTACTCACAATTGTGCATGTAATATAAATTATGACTTCTTTTGAATAAATTAGGAATTAGAAAATTTACGACAGTTTCGCAATGATGCAACATTTTCCCTGCCTTAGTGTTATACTGTTAAGAAGACCACACATAAAATTTAGAACACGAAAAACAGTCTTGGTTGCACTAGACGCATTTCGCCTGTTCAAGGCATCATCAGACAATCTGTGGAAATTACAAACTGGTATAGATATACCTAGAACGAAACCTGCATTCTGCAGCGGAGGGTACGTTGATATGAAACTTCCTGACACATTAAATCTGTGGGCCGGACCGAGACTCGAACTCGGCACCTTTGCCTTTCACGGGGAAATGCTTCTGTGAAGTTTGGAAGGTAGGAGACGAGGTACTGGCGGAATCAAAGCTATGAGGACGGGTTGTGAGCAGTGCTTGGGTACTTCAGTCGGTAGACACTTGCCCGCGAAACGAAAAGGTCCAGAGTTCGAATCTTGGTATAAGTATAAATGGCTGTTAATATAATAAATGAATAACTTAAATAACAAAGAACCTATCAGGAATTTATTCTGAAAGTTAGGTGTCTAGAGAGCCAGGTGTACAGAATGTTCCACCGAGTATATTGTTCAGACAGGGAGAGCTTTCGCTGTTAGATTTTGCGAGCATCTATTGACAAAAAAAGGTTAGGTGAAAAAATTTTCCTCCTTTGCCCAGCACCTCAAATCTTCTGGCCAACGGCCCTCCAGATTTAGAAAACCTTGAAGTTCTTCAGTTGGCCAACAAAGGCAAGAAACTGAATTTGTTGCAAGAGTTAGAAATTTCTAATCATGTGATTCGTATCTTCAAATGATGGTTGCCACCTCTATTACTTATTTGTTATTTTATTTGAGCTTTCGCCATCAGTACCTTAAGTTTTAGGTCTCCACCTTGCGAGCCTTTGCACACTAAATCTCCATGGGGCGTTGGCACTTGCTTGGCATTCCAGTTACCAGCATGACAGCGCGTGCTCACAGTATATTTGTGTTCCTGGGGCGATTTCGTCATGGGTAAGTTATCATCGTTCCAATTAGTTTACCGGTTATCATTGCTCTTGGCTTCGTTAGTTCATATTTTTACTAAAAATATTAGCTGTGTCTTTATCCTTATTAGTGTCCAGTCATTTGCCAAAGCTGTATTAGCTTAGTCATTACGTGAATGTATTTTGCTGCTCACTGAATATGCCGATTTGCCTAAGTTAGGCACCAATTGCACACTTTAATAGCTTCCTTTTTCTACTGTCATTACGTTTTATGTGATGCTTATGGTGATGTAATGAAGCATTTAGAATGGCTGCCTGGCTGTTACCGCCCAGTTCTATAGGACTCTCATTTACGTTCGACGCCTCTGTCACGATTAGTAAGAATTTCGGTAAGCTCAGTTATGGTGCAAATTTATACCCATCACCACCCGCTGAAACACGAATGTGGCTCTGTGCTCCATATTTATCTCGTTATTTTTTATTTATTCATTTATTATTGCTTTTAAAATCAATTTGTACTTACTTCAGTTTGCAATTTCCCCAGATTGTCTGATGATGCCTAGAACAGGCGAAACGCGTCACATGTGAAGATTGAATAAACCTATCTTGTGCAACCAAGACTTTTTTCTGTTCTATAGATCTATTACGGTTGCTGCGCCAGTGTCACTGCGGTGGTCATAGGGTGGATTGATTTTAATTATATGAAATTGGTTGTATCGATGTCGGGAGTGAAGAGGACGGGAACTCGTGTAATTTAAGACGGACGTTTACTGATCCTCACTGACGATTCAGGAGGAGCGTCTTGCGACGTGGTGCTGCTTTCACGGTGTCGAGTAGCTTATACGGCCCAGTACGTTGTCTGCCTGGTATGGAAGTTTTTACCATAGCAGGCGGTGAACAGCCATGCTAGTGCTGTATTTCTGTACTGCGTATGCGAGGTACCACTGCCAGCCAATTTTAATAGTCTGTGGTGCATAGGGCCGCAGATTAGGTACCTATTAAATATCGAGCTTTTCAGCTTTACTTCAAGCGCTGTAACGAATGCAAAGACACTAGAAATGGCTGGTGTCCATCGTTTCCGACAGCTGTCCGAGCCATTTATAGCGATGTTTACGTCTTTAGCAGGGGCGATAATGCCTCTTGCCACCTTCCTTGTACTTAAAAATTTACTCAACTACTTCTGCAAACGCTTCACAGCTTACGTCAACGAATTGCGACACTTACTGGAACGTTTAAACTTCGGTCACGAATGGGACTCGAACCCAGAACTTTTGCTTTACGTGGGCACGTGCTGTTCCGAATGACTTATTCAAGCACGACTCATGAGGCCCCACCTCCTCCACACACACTTAGCCTTTCTTCTGCCAGTGCCACGCCCCTACCTTCCAAATTTCGGATACCATTCCAGCATACAGTTTTAATCCCCCAGGAAGTCCAGTAGCAGTGTACGGTCCACTGCAGAGCAGAAACTCCTTTTAGACCTAATTAACATTGTTTGTCTGAACTCCTTTCTCCAGATTTGGAATGCTATTAAGAAATGCCATTCTACTGAAAACCATGGCTGCCTTAATGTCTCTGTAAGTCGAGATATAACTGGCTTGTTAGGAGAGCTGCATACTGAAGTACTAGTACAGGAGTAGACGTTACACTCTTCAAGTGGATATACGACCCCTAAGTTTACTTGCCTGATGGGTGCATTACGTTTTTGCTATATTTATCTACATTTGCGACTATATTTTCTGCTGTCATACTTATTAATAGTAGCGTAATATTAAAAACAGTTTAATGGCGTTTAGATGGCACAGTTCGTAATGGTTCAAAATGGTTCAAATGACTCTGAGCAATATGGGACTCAACTTCTGAGGTCATCAGTCCCCTATAACTTAGAACTACTTAAACCTAACTAACCTAAGGACATCACACACATCCATGCCCAAGGCAGGATTCGAACCTGCGACCGCAGCGGTCACGCGGTTCCAGACTGTAGCGCCTAGAACCGCTCGGCCACTCCGGCCGGCCACAGTTCGTAATCTCATTTCACATAATTAGTTATAAAACTGTACAGTTCGAGATTTCGTATATTCATATTTCAGTTCAATCGACTTACTAATTTTAAATCGACGAAAATAAATATTTGTTTACACAATACAATTTTTTGAACAAGACACGTCACAATGCACCGAAGATACCTCTAGAAAGGAAGGTAAAACAATACTGTCGATCATTCAAAATGCAAACTTTACGGTCTTTCGCAAGCATTATCATCATTTTAAACACATTTTCACATATGAGGTTATAATTATTCGTAATCTGAAAGTTTACAACTGAAGGCCACTGAAATGTTTGCTTCTGTTGTTTACAAGTTGCATATCGCAAAGGCGATCATTTAAACGCGAAATTTCACCAATTTTACTATAGGAAAAATTAATACAAGGTATGAGGTTAAATACCGTATTTTTCAGCTGTAATGAAAGTCTTATGAAGACCAATCGCGTTACGTTTTGTTTTGGAAGCAGCAGGCTCGCTTTCCCTCTCCCTCTCTCTCTCTCTCTCTCTCTCTCACACTCTCTCTAACTGTGTGTGTGTGTGTGTGTGTGTGTGTGTGTGAGAAGAGGGTACTGTCGTCCTCGTCTGTGTGTGAGTGAATATATACATTCAGTTTTTTTAATTTAAGTGTGATGACTGTCTCGTTTGTGAATATATTTTTGGTAAGGGGAGCTAAAATGTCCTAACAACAACATGTGTAAATCATTGCTTTACTGTGGCACAGCTGAGAGGTAACAGGCGAATTGCGGCGCCCTGGAAATATTCTAAGTTCAGAGTTGGCGGCCATCGCTCGGACCGGGCGGCGGGGCCGAGCTCGTTAGCACCCACGTGGTGCCTCACAACGGCCGGAGCATGTGGTCCATGAGCACGTGGCCGGGAATTCCTTGGTGACGCTGTGCGTCGGTAGGGCCAAAGATGGCGGACTTAGTGAAACCTTAATGGCAGACATTTCGCAGTTCTTATAGAAATTAACAGTAGCCAGATGAATTATGATACCTCAAAGCGAAACATGTACATTACTATAATTTGCACGACGATTCTGACGGTGTAATCAGATTTTCAATATCTTTATTAGTTTAAGCTTTAGTATCTGATGGGAAATTATACAAGTAACACCTAGCAACGAATTTCCAAAATACACTACTGGCCATTAAAATTGCTACACCACGAATATGACGTGCTACAGACGAGAAATTTAACCGACAGGAACAAGATGCTGTGATATGCAAATGATTAGCTTTTCAGAGCATTCACATAACGTTGGCGCCGGTGGCGACACCTACAACGTGCTGACATGAGGAAAGTTTCCAACCGATTTCTCATGCACAAACAGCAGTTGACCGGCGTTGCCTGGTGAAACGTTGTTGTGGTGCCTCGTGTAAGGAGGAGAAATGCGTACCATCACGTTTCCGACTTTGATAAAGGTCGGATTGTAGCCTATCGCGATTGCGGTTTATCGTATCGCGACATTGCTGCTCGCGTTGGTCGAGATCCAATGACTGTTAGCAGAATATGGAATCGGTGGATTCAGGAAGGTAATACGGAACGCCGTGCTGGATCCCAACGGCCTCGTATCACTGGCAGTCGAGATGGCAGGCATCTTATCCGTATGGCTGTAACGGATCGTGCAGCCACGTCTCGATCCCTGACTCAACAGATGGGGACGTTTGCAAGACAACAACCATCTGCACGAACAGTTCGACGACGCTTGCAGCAGCATGGACTATCAGCTCGGAGACCATGGCTGCGGTTACCCTTGGCGCTGCATCACAGACAGGAGCGCCTGCGATGGTGTAACCAACGACGAACATGGGTGCACGAATGGCAAAATTTCAATTTTTTGAATGAATCCAGGTTCTGTTTACAGCATCATGATGGTCGCTTCCGTGTTTGGCGACATCGTGGTGAACGCACATTGGAAGCGTGTATTCGTCATCGCCATAGTGGTGTATCACGCGGCGTGATGGTATGGGGTGCCATTGATTACACGTCTCGGTCACCTCTTGTTCGCATTGACGGCACTTTGAACAGAGGACGTTGCATTTCAGATGTGTTACGATCCGTGGCTCTACCCTTCATTCGGCCCCTGCGAAACCCTACATTTCAGCCGCATAATGCACGACTGCACGTTGCAGGTCCTGTACGGGCCTTTCTAGATACAGAAAATGTTCGACTGCTGTCCTGGTCAACACATTCTCCAGTACTCTCACCAACTGAAAACGTCTGGTCAATGGTGGCAGAGCAACTAGCTCGTCACAATACACCAGTCAATACTCTTGATGAACTGTGGTATCGTGTTGAAGTTGCATGGGCAGCTGTACCTGTACACGCCTTCCAAGCTCTGTTTGACTGAATGCCCAGGTGTATCAAGGCCATTATTAGGGCCAGAGGTGGTTGTTCTGGGTATTGATTTCTCAGGATCTATGCACCCAAATTGCGTGAAAATGTAATCTCATGTCAGGTCTAGTATAATATATTTGTCCAATGAATGCCCGCTTATCATCTGCATTTCTTCTTGGTGTTGCAGTTTTAATGGCCAGTAGTGTATAAACGCTTCATCCGATTTTGTAGATCGCCATTTTTTTAGAAAGCTATTTGTTGTGTCTAGACACAATGAGAGGAAGCCGAAAGGCACGCGCTAAGCTAAAGCAGGATGGCGTGAGGTCTGAAACAGGATACGTAATGAATGCTATAAGGAAAAGTACGTAGCTTCTGGAATACTTAACTTTAATCCATCCTTTTGGTACATCTGGAGATTGTGGCGATACAAGTGAGACTCTTTAGATACATGCAATGTTACTAATGGCGCCTTGCTAGGTCGTAGCTATTGACTTAGCTGAAGGCTATTCTAACTATTGGTTCGGCTAATGAGCAATGCTTCGTCCATGTAGTCGCTAGCAAAGTCGTCCGTACAACTGGGGCGAATGCTAGTCCGTTTCTCGAGACCTGCCTTGTGGTGGCGCTCGGTCTGCGATCACACAGTGGCGACACGCGGGTCCGACATGTACTAATGGACCGCGGCGGATTTAAAACGACCACCTAGCAAGTGTGGCGTCTGGCGGTGACACCACACTATTAGTGTAAACGTAAACTGATGTGAATTACAGGCGTGTAAGTTGAATAGTACATGAGATATTGGAGGTCAAAGTGGCCGATTACTATCGATCGCGTCAGGCCATAAGTACTCCACAGTTACACGAAAAAACGGTAGCAGAATGCTTATAAATATATTTATTCATCTATGTATTTGCTTGTAACCGATGCATACTGTCCATGAAGAAATTGGTTAAATATTTACTATGTGTTAGAAAGCACAGAGGCATTAGGCTACTGGCCTAACTTTTGTTGCTACTCCATTGATTATTGTATAATTTGTTGATGTATTTAATAAAGTGTGTTAGAGGGTGTTTATAATCCAGCCGTAAGGATGTTTATTTAATTTCAAGTTATTTAAATGTAAATCCAGTATTTCGAATCTGTTTCATTATGTTTGTGTGGGTGGGTTGGCTTGAAGACGTGGCGCGAGCGCTCTAGCCAATCAGAGCACTCGTGAATGGGGAGACAGGATGGAAGTGAGTTGTGGAGAGTGCAACACGAGGAACAGTACTGGACAGGACACGGAAAGTGCTGGACGGCGCGGCGGGCGCAGGGTCCCGCGAGAGACTTGGAGAGTGTGGAGCAGTTTGAGCATGGTTGCGGCAGATAGAAATACTTTTGGAGTGCCGACTTGCGCACTTCTGAGATTTCTGTGGCTTCTACAGTGAAGATGTAGTTTACATTTAGAAGTGAATATCTCGCGAGCTGTGTTGTTCATAACTAATTACGTGCTGTAGGAATCTGTTGTTTCCCTGTTATGCAACTGATATTTTGTTTAATTGCTGGACCATCGACACTAATCAGTGTTATGCAGAAATATACCACATTCTCAAAAGTATATCTACTATGATACTCATCATTTAAAGTCGTTAAGATAGTACCTGCAGATTTTATTTAGTTGCGATCTGTCATTTGTAAATTTGTATGGTACATTCTTAATTCACAAATGCCGAGTGATAGAAACCTTCGACCATTCGATACATGTGTGTATTCTTATCGTATACAGTAGACTCAGCAGTATTTGGCCTGTAATGCGGCAACTACGTATCCCAGCCCCTAGACAACGAAACCAACCAAAACTTTTAATATTGCAACTCCGAGTCAGAGGGTACGTAGCTGAGGACCACTTCATTTCATTCATTTTATAATTTGTGAAAGCTCGCACAGTGGTGGGTGATCTAGGGTGGGGATATATTTTTGTGATGTCTATGGGGGTTGTTGTTTATCTACAATACGTTTTATTAATTTAAATAACGTTTGGGTGCTGATGTTTGTCTGGTCATTTAGTGTGTGTTTCAGGTCTATTATTGCTTTTTGGATCTGGAAGTTCTCTTGCAGTGTGAGATATTTCATGTTAATGAGCCAGACTATTATTTCCTTTTCTGTCTGGCATTTACCAACTACAGTGTAAAAGTAGCGATACTCTACACTTAGGGCGGACCTTCAGAACTTCTGAAGTAAAGTATAAAGAATATAAAACAGCACAGAAATATGGCATCTGCCATTCAGCGCTTTCACAGCTACTTCGGCAAGGCAACCACCCTTATCACGATGGAAAAAAAGTCAAATTCAGTAACAAGAAACATCTCGTGACCCCACAAAGGAACTTACACATCGAAAAAGCAATAAGGGAGAAGAAGCACATAATACGTGACCAGACAAAAACCAGTAGCCAGACGCAATTTAAACTAATGAAACATGTTGCACATAAAGAACAACCTCCTTGATACCACAAAATATCACGAAATAAGGGATATCCCCACCATAGGTCACCCACCACTGTGCCATAGTAAAACAATAATTTACACACCAAGTGGTTAGGATATTTTAGCTGCCCTTACATAAAAAAACTCCCCCCCCCCACACACACATATACAGAGAGAGAGAGAGAGAGAGAGAAAGAGAAAGAGAGCGAGAGAGAGCAATAGCAGATGCTCCCGCTGTTTCCTGCGACTGCGGAAAAAAGAGGCCGTGAAACAAAAAAAGACAACATGGAAAATTAATATTCAGAAAAATGTTCATATGTTTTCTTTGTTTATATGGATTTTGCTTACAGATTTAGAACGTTGCGAATATTTAATTTTACATTACCAATGTGTAATTGTACCAATAGCAATAATGAAAAAAATGATTCAAATGGCTCTAAGCACTATGGGACTTAACATCTGAGGTCATCAGTCCCTTAGACTTAGAACTACTTAAACCTAACTAACCTAAGGACATCACACGCATCCATGCCCGAGGCAGGATTCGAACCTGCGACCGTAGCAGTCGCGCGGTTCCGGACTGAGCGCCTAGAACCGCTAGACCACCGCGGCCGGCAGCAATAATGAAAGTAATATCTTTGACTGTTATTCGTTTATTTTAACAACCAGTGCCAGGGATATCGTAAGACAGTTGAGATTTAGATTAGCATAATTTCGAAACCGTTTTTCTGAGAGAGTTTTGTTGGAGTTTTGATGCACGGGGATTTCCTTAAGGGGCTCCGGAACGCCCTATACTTGCAATGTTAAAATAACGCTTATAAATAACATCTTTCCTCACAAAGTATTTGAGGTAGGAAGTTAAACTTTTTACAGATTATTTATTGGAATATGGGCTACAACTTAACACAGGGATTTTATGAAATTTTAGTTCAGTTATTAAAGATGTTTTTTTTGCAATTGTAATGAAAATTCACAACATTTTTTTGCAATTTTTTATTTATATATTCAAAAATATACAGTTATTTGGAAAAAGGCTGTGTTAAATTATGCAGAAGGTACTGTGTAACATTTACTGAAAGTTTGAAACAAATATGTTTGGAAGATCCTTAGAAAACATGTAATTAGTATGAGAAAATAAAAGTTTTGGGAATCGAGCAACAAAGATTGGATTAACTTTTTAGTGCATTCCAGGTCCATAGGGTGGATTATCTTCATCCTCTGCAAACTCCTCCTCCAGCTTCCTCTTGTTCCTGCTTCTGTTTACTCTTGCTTGTATTTCTAGACTCTTTACAGCCCTGTCTGCAGCCCGAAGGCGTTCTTTGTCTAAAGCAAGCATCGCTCGTTGTTGTGTTCGTAGATTTTGCTACCATTTTCTTCAGTTGCAGTTACTGCAACACTGTTCCAAAAGGTGGTCATGTATGAACACTTATCACATTTCAGTTGTATTTCACTAGCAAGTCCTACGTGCTTTATTATGGAGAGTTCCAGACCAACTTCACTACAATGAATACATCTTACACAGTTTGAAAAAATTCCTTTGAGAACGGACATATTAAATATTTCATTCACATCCGATTCGCCCATAAAACATTCATAGTTTTCACTCATTGAACCAAGCTTCTTCTGTGAAGTATTTTCTTTCCCACTTTGACTGCTATGGGCAGGTGTACTTGAGAGGTTAGGTTCACTCACTTGGTTATCGTCTTTATTGTTTACAGTAATAACACATACCTTTGGCTTTCCAACATTTCTCCTTTTCTTAAAAGCCTTCAGAGGATTTCTAATAACTTTACTTTTACTCATTATTATACTTCAACAAAACAAAGACTCAAAAAACAGAATTAATTACGAATATTTTCGAGATAACGACAGAGTAAATAAACATTAAACAATCGACAATCACACCAGCGATATATATTGAACCATCACAGGTTAGCCACAACACATACTTTATCTCACATCACTAAAATGTACCTGATGAACACGGACGATAATAATAACACCATTTGACAGCAGTTTAACAGCGCCACAGTGGGTCACGCCCATGTAGAACATATTTCAAAAAAAATTTAAAAATAGTTGTAGTCTTCGGAATTGAATAAATTATATATCTATTAAAAGGTAATAGTCTGCAGATTCAGAAAACGCAAAAAAGTAAAAATTCAACTTTTCATGATTTTGAGCCTTTCCAGAGCCCCTTAAAGGTAATTCCTCCGAATTTTTTATGTGAAAATTATTAATGATTTTTTAATGGAGACAAACGTTACCAACATTCTACATGTTTATTCTTCATGT
Source organism: Schistocerca piceifrons (assembly GCF_021461385.2). NCBI lineage: Eukaryota > Metazoa > Arthropoda > Insecta > Orthoptera > Acrididae > Schistocerca > Schistocerca piceifrons. Next base: position 1,160,928,314 of record NC_060138.1, on the reverse strand, counting down.
CTACATATTTATCTCTCAACCTAGTTAACCTGGCAACGAACACTTTTCCCCAACGCCTGGAATCTAATTGATTGGAGTAGTATTGTCTTCATTGATGAATTCCACTTGGAACTGAGCCGCGACGACCAGAGAAAACGTTTCTGGACACGCCACGGGCAGCTGTGGCATACCACCGTAACTGTTGCCTGCCATACGGCCCGACAGCCAGGAGTGATAGTCTCAGGTTCCAGTTGTTTTCGTAGCAGGGCCCCTTTGGTGTCACCGGCATCACCCTTACCGCACAGCGATATGTGAAAGACATTCTGCGCCCCGTTTTGTTATCCTTCATAGCAAGCCATCCTGGGCTTACATTTCAGCAGGATAACGCCCGCCCGCACAAAGCAAGAGTTTGTTGATTCTCTTCGTGCTTGCCACGCCGTATCTTAGCCATCAAGGTAGCCGGATCTCACCCCAGTTGAGAATGTTTGGAGAATTATGGGCAGCGCCTAACAACCAGCTCTGAATTTTGAAGATCTGACGCATCAATTGGACAGAATATAGCACGATATCGCTCAGTAGGACTTACAACTGTTTTACTCAGTGTCAAGCCTTATAACTGCTGGCCTAAGGGTTATAAAAGGTCCTACGCATAACTGACTTGCTGAATTTGTGAAACACTCTCTCTTGAACAAATCATAAAATTTTTCAGAAATTTTAATAATTTGTTTGTCTGTCCATGTACATCACATTCAACGGTTTCCGTCTCATACAGAAAATTTCTTCTTGGAGCGACATTCTGTTTCTTTGTCTTAGAGTTTATTTTTAACAGTCTGCCGCTACAGTGCTCCGAAATGTAGCGTGTAACATGGCGGCGTGTAACCTAACTATGTCGGATCGTGAGAAAAAGCGTGCGGTAATCGAGTTTCGAGTTCAAAGATTTCGCCCGCACATGGAACACCCTATCCTTCATTATAACAATGCGAGACCACAGCACTACGATGTATGCAACAATCCGACGCTTCGAGTTCATTGTCGTCGATCATCCTCTGTACAATCCCGATTTGGGCTCATCCAATTTTCTTGTTTCCGAAACATGAAGAAAACCTTCGAGGACTACTTCTTCGATAGTGATGAAGTCTTGCGGACAGCAGTGAGGCTGTACCTCTGTCAACAAAACCAATTATTCTACAGTAACGGTATCAACAAAATGCTCTCTCGTTGAGAGAAACGTGTTCGTTGCCAGGTTAACTATGTTTAGAAATACACACATCAAAAAACATTTTGCATCACATCGCTTCAGAGAGCACCGGAACCTGTGCAGAAAATTGAAATAGAGATCAAAATAAACGTCATTTCCACCCTTTTTATTGCTCCTGAAACCCACACATTGCATGTTGTAACACCATACAGTGAGACCTTCAGAGAATCCACAACTTCATCAAGGCACTGTTGGTCCAGATTGTCCCACTCCTTAATGGCGATTCGGCGTAGATCCCTCAGATTGGTTGGTGGGTGACGTCTTCTATAAACAGACCTTTTCAATCCAACCCAGTCATGTTCGATAGGGTTCATGTCTGGAGAACATGCTGGCCAACCTAGTCGAGCGATGTCGTTACTCTGAAGTCCAAAAATGGTTCAAATGGCTCTGAGCACTATGGGCCTTGACATCTATGGTCATCAGTCCCCTAGAACTTAGAACTACTTAAACCTAACTAACCTAAGGACATCACACAACACCCAGTCATCACGAGGCAGAGAAAATCCATGACCCCGCCGGGAATCGAACCCGGGAACCCGGGCGTGGGTTCTGAAGTCCCATACTCCTTGACAGAGCGTAGGGGAACGAAGAGGAGGGAAGGATGGCATTCATATACAGCCGATACGGTGCCTTCCATATCCACCAGCGGTGTACGTCGGCCTCACATAATGCCATCCCAAAACATCAGGGAATCTCCACCTTGCTGCACTCTCTGGACAGCGTGTCTAAGGCGTTCAGTCTGACCGGGTTGCCTCCAAACACGTCTCCGACGACTGTCTGGTTGAATGCATATGCGACACTCATAGGCGAAGATAACGTGATGCCAATCCTGAGCGGACCATTCGGCATGTTTTTGGGCCCATCTGTACCGCGCTGAATGGTGTCGTGGTTGCAAAGCTGAACCTCGCCATGGACGTTGGGTTTGAAGTTGCGCATCACGCAGCCTATTGTGCATAGTTTGAGTCGTAACGCGACATTCTGTGGCTGCACGGAAAGCGTTATTCAACATGGTAGCGTTGCTGTACGGGTTCCTCCGAGCCATAATCCGTAGGTAGCGGTCATCCACTGCTGTAGTAGACTTTGGGCGGCCTGAGTGAGGCACGTCATCGACGGTACCTGTCTCTGTGTATCTCCTCCATGTCCGAACAAAATCGCTGTGGTTCACTCCGAGACGCCTGGACAGTTTCCTCGTTGAGAGCCCTTCCTGGCACAAGGTAACATTGTGGAAGCGATCGAACCGCTGCACTGATCGTCAAGGCATGGTTGAACTACAGAGAACATGAGCCGTGTAACTCCTTCCTGGTGGAATGACTGGAACTGATCAGCTGTCGTACCCCCCTCAGTCTAACATGCGCTGCTCATGCACGGTCGTTTACATCTTTGGGTGGCTTTGGTGACATTTCTGAACAGACAAAGGGACTGTGTCTGCGATACGTCTATCTTCAGGAGTTCTGGGAACCGGGGTGTTGTAACACTTTTTCTGATGATGTGTGTAGATATGTGGACACGAAGAATAAACATGTAGGATCTTAATAATGTTTGTTTTATTTGAAAAGCCTTAAGATTTTTCACGGAAGAACTAGATGGCTTTACTTTTGACCACGATCTCGAAGTTGTCTGTGAGATATTTATAAGATTTCGTTAAAAACCTGGCAGCACCTGTATCATTCGACTTCGGGACGCCTAGAGGCTGTTTTGACGCCGATGTTTCTCCTACATCGTCTTAAGCATGGTAATGTGTTTTGTTTTTTGTTGTATCCATATTTTTGTCCAAACCCTGTACGTTGCTGTGGCACCCTCTGAACATAGTCTACTTTTCTGGAAGGTTTGTGGGCGCTGCAGCCTAATGAAACCATTGGCCGCTTTAATTCTAATGCTTCATAACTTCCTAAAGGAGTGAATTAGTGGGCCTTTTTCTATTTGTACATCATCTCGCTTGGAATTGGCGACCTGTCTGTGCTTGGCCTATTTTAAAACATTATATGGGCAGACCATTTTTCTAAGAGGTTACGTGCTAACGTTGAAGTCCATATCAGTGTGCCAAACCTGTGAAGCTAGTTTCTCACGGCGCATACAACGTTTAAATGACGTAACTGGAATGTAGCCGGGTGACGTTATAGACAACCGAATAATGCGTTGATCCATATCGTCAAAGGTGTGTTCATTTTTGCTGTTTCTTCTGTGTGGTTGATACCCTGAATTCCACAACGCTCAACAGTCTGTTCCGACACCCTAATTTGCACATATCGACTTAATCAACCTTAACTCTGCCGGAACTGATACTGCTTTCTCCTCCTCACCGTCAATAAATTTACTGACGACAACAGAAAGCAGCCACGGCTGCCTGCGAAGTATTTTCCGCGATCACTTTCTCTGCTTGTACCGCGAGGCAGCAGCAGGCACTGCCTTAAACAGAAACGTGACTGTATTTAGTTACAGGATCAAAGGAGTTCCCACTCAGTATGGGTTGACGGTTTGCTTTGTCGAATGATATATAAAAATATTGTTACTAGTCCAGAATGAGATTTTCACTCTGCAGCGGAGTGTGCGCTGATATGAAACTTCCTGGCAGATTAAAACTGTGTGCCCGACCGAGACTCGAACTCGGGACCTTTGCCTTTCGCGGGCAAGTGCTCTACCAACTGAGCTACCAAAGCACGACTCACGCCCGGTACTCACAGCTTTACTTCTGCCAGTACCTCGTCTCCTACCTTACAAAACATCTGCAAGGTTCGCAGGAGAGCTTCTGTAAAGTTTGGAAGGTAGGACACGAGGTACTGGCAGAAGTAAAGCTGTGAGTACCGGGCGTGAGTCGTGCTTCGGTAGCTCAGTTGGTAGAGCACTTGCCCGCGAAAGGCAAAGGTCTCGAGTTCGAGTCTCGGTCGGGCACACAGTTTTAATCTGCCAGGAAGTTTCATATTGTTACTAGTGTTTATATTTATGAGGGAGATCCGCCAGTTTGAATTTATAATGTTGATAGCTGTGGGATGTGTAGGCAGGAACAGACTGAATATGAAACCCGCATGTGGATGGACGCGGAAGTGATTCGCTTTCTATAGGAACTGTGTTTGCTCGCTATGCAGTGAAAGTTCTCGTACATTGTGCACATCAGCTAAGTTGAATATTGCTGTTGACGATAGTTACGAGACGAATATTTGTACATGTGATTGAGCAGTATTTATTTGTGTTCTTTGGTAATACGCTGTTAACAATAACGATGCAGTCTCTGAGGTCTACCTAAACTGCAACTGCCGTAATTCTATGGAAAAAGTCAAATTCTCTTTCTGAAGAGACTTGAATTACTGTTTCGGTACGCATTCCGAAGGATCCGAGAGATGCCAGTCACTGAATTAGACGGTAAATCTGGTTCCCTTACAAGCCTACCTTGGCAGAATAAATGGATGTGCCTATTTACATGAGATTATCATCCTCGGTACCGAGGAGTTTGTACAATAACTGATAAAAGCTTATTTTGCATATAGTTGCAGGCGCTTTAGTGAAGTGATTTTGCATTGGTACGGTGATGGAGCTTCATATAAAAGATATTATTAGATTTGGAATAACCGTTACCGGACGCAGATTTATTATTCTGGTATTTTTAGTTAATTACACTTTTACTGCAGTTCAAACTCGACGGTGTTACTGCGTATAAATGATTCCCGTACATGTACTATTCTCTCACATTCTTTAGTGTTTTGGCGGTCATAATATTTTATAACAAGTTTTGTGTTAAGCTGTAATTGTGAGACAGTTACATCGTCGCGGTTGATAATGGAAGCAAGATTGAAGTGAAATAAAGACACTTTCATAGGTCAATCTGGAAAAAGCGTTAGACAATGTAAAATGGTATAAGGTGTTCGAAATTCGGAGAAAAACAGAGGAAAGCTGTAAGGAAAGACGGGTAATGTATAATATGTGCAAGAACCAAGAGGGAACAACAAGAGTGAAAGACCAAGAAAGAATTAAAGAATTGATCGGATTAAAAAAGTTACGAGACAGGGATTAACCTTTCGCCAGACCTGTTAAATCTGTATATCGAAGAAACAATGATGAAAATAATATAAGCGTACAAGAGCGGAATTACGTCAGAATGAAATAATATCCATGACAGGATTCGCAGATGGCATTGCTATCCTGAGTGAAAGTGAAGAAGAATTACAGGATCTGCTGTATAGAATGAATAGTCTAATGAATACATAATATTGTTTGAGAGTAAAGAAACACGAAAGTGATGAGAATTAGCAGAAATGAGAACAGCGATAAGTTTAACATCACAATTAATAATAGCATTGCAGACGAAGTTAAGGAATTCTACTATTTAGGCAGCAAAATAAATCGTTTCGGACGGGGAAAGGAGTACATAAAAAACGGAATGGCACTGGCAAAAACGGCACGTCTGGCCACTAGAAACCGTATCACACATAGGAAGAAATTTATCAGATTGTACGTTTGGGAGTAGAACATTGTATGGTAGTGAAACATGGAGTATGGGAAAACCGGAAAAGAAGGGAATCGAAGCATTAGAAATGTAGTGTTACAGAAGAATGTTGAAAATTTCATGGACTGATGAGGTACGGAATGAGGTGATTCTCCGCAGAATCGACGAAGAAAGGAATATATGAAAAACACTGACAAGAAGAAGGGACAGAACGATAGGGCATTTGTTAATACATCACGGAATATTTTCCATAGTACTAGACGGGACTGCAGACGGTAAAACTGTAGAGGATGACAGGTATTGGAGTACACATAACAAATGATTGAGGATGTAGGTTGCAGGTGCTACTTTGAGAAGAAAAGGTTGGCACAAGAGAGGAATTCGTGACGTGCCGCATCAAATCAATCAGAATACCGATGACTTAAATAAATGAGTAAATGGGCTTGGGCCTGCCTATTGTTGTTACGTCAAATATATTATTTCGTGTAGCGATTTGCCTGTGCAATACATAGGCCTGCTCTGTGCCATGTTGGTTCCGAGGATTACGTTTAATTATTGAAGCGTAATTAGGAGGCCTCTATCCCGCCAATATTAACCATAATTGAACAGCTATTTGTTATTGGGACCATTTGTGTGTTCTTGTGTGTTGTACTACAGTAGTACACCCACGCTAAGCGGCTATCTTGTTGCTTTGCGGTTAATCATTTATGTACAACGAAAACATTAGCTTTTGAATGCATTATGGGAACAGCAGTGATCAATAAAATTGTAAATAATTACTATTAAAAACAGTCTTGATCACAATTTATTTTATAAGGTGACCGGTTTCGACCACTGCTGTGGTCATCTTCAGACCATTGAGTGGAAACCCCTTTCTGTTGGAGATTCTCCAACAGAAAGGGGTTTCCACTCAATGGTCTGAAGATGACCACAGCAGTGGTCGAAACCGGTCACCTTATAAAATAAATTGTGATCAAGACTGTTTTTAATAGTAATTATGAAAACATTAGCATTACTACTACGCTTCGCTAGGGCACCACCCAATGTTACTTTCGTTTCTGTTGACTATAGGTTTTGCTAGCCCGCAAACACATGATATGTCGGTATATCGGTGACTAGTTTACAGTGGGGTACATTCTCGAACGGCTATAGGACACATGGAAGCGCAGTCTACCTATTCACCTTCGTCTACAGTTTTCAAGATGTTTATTTTTTCTAAACTAATGGCACAATGGGCAACTGCCTTCCCGCAGAGGAAACACGAGTTTCCGTCAGATCACCGAAGTTATGAGCTGTCGGGCGTTGCGGCACCTGGATGGGTGACCATCTGGACCGCCATGCCTTGTTGCCATTTTTCGGGGTGGGTGCATTCAGCCTCGTGATGCCAATAGTAGCGGCTCCGGTGAAAGAAAACCATCATAACGACCGGGAGAGCGGTGTGCTGACCACTCGCCCCTTCTACCGCATCCAAAGCTGAGGATGACACGGCGGTCGGATGGTCCTGATGGGCCACATGTGGCCTGAAAACGGAGTGCTAATGGCACAGTGCTTGAGTATACAATACGCTCTATTACCCTGCAGTAGAGAAATATAATATCCAGATATCTTTAATTCATGTATTGGTACATGACATTTGTACACTTGGACGGACCACTACTATTTTTCAGACACATGGGGCGAGAAGATGTAGGAGTTACTTTGAATAAGTGTGTGTTGAAAGGAAGTTTCTTTCTCTATTACATACCTGGCCAAGCACTCAGGACCTGTTAAATAACCATCGAAGTCTAGCTCCATGTTTAACTAAAATGAAGAAGGTTGACTCAGAATTTTGCGTTTCTCCTTCACGTCACCATCCATGTGCAAGCTCAGTCAATATATAAGGGGCGTTCAAACAGAAACGATCCGGAGGCATAATTACAAAAACCTATACCAGTATGTTAGAAGTATTGACCCTGGCTGTTGAGACACTTGTCCCACTGTGACATAAGGCGGTGAATGGCTGTCTCATAAAATTCCTGGGGCTGCGATGTTAACCAGTTCTGCATGTATAGCTGGACGTCGTCGTCCGAGGTGAATCGTTTGCCCCCTCAGAGACTTTTTGAACGCTCCTTATAGTCAACCATTCCATGAAGCGTCTCTACCACACAAGCTGTCCGGGTAGCTCGACAGTGTCTTCGTGGTTCTAACGTCCGACTTGAAAGGTTAATTCACGTACAAGAATCTATACTTCCAGATTACTATACATATATCCATGTATAATGCGGTGTAGTTTAAAGTTTTAAGCATCTTGCACTCACCTAAGGCGGAGTCAAAAAATGTTGACTGTTATAAAACATACTGAAACAAGAAAAAGAACTCCTAACAATCCATATTTCCCCATATCCAGCACGTAAAGTGAAGATTGGAGGGACAGGGTGATTCAGTGATAGTGTTACAAACTCCCAGGGATTATGGAGAAGGGTAAACGTATCACTTTGAGATAAGGGGCCCTTTTCTGAATCGACCGAATCGAAAGTTATAAGCAACAATCTTTTTGATACCTCTGACAGTGGAATATATGTATCGGTTCTGTTGTTGCTAAGATTGTAAGGTAAACAACTTTCAGAGGTGGAAGAAGTGACAAACTTTAGAAAGCTAACAGTAGAGGAGATATGGTTCACAGTGTCGAAGGTGAACAAGTGCTCCTAACTCTTAAGGTATGGATTTCAAGACCAATGTTTACTAGACAGTTTTCAATTTGTTTGGTCCATACCTCTGAAAAGTTGCTTACCCTACAATCTTAGCAACAACACTACCTGTACATATATTACACTGGTCTGATTTAGGTGTTCCGTGATTTCCGTAAAGCGCTCTACGCAAATACCGGGGTGGTTCCTTTGAAAGGGCACAACCGACTCCCTTCCCCTTCCTTCCCTAATCCAATAAGACCGATGACCTCGCTGTTTGATCTCACACCCCAAACAACCCAACCAACTGTTAGAGGTATCAAAACGAATTTTGCTTATAACTTCCGAGTCGGCCCTTTCCGGTCCACAGTCCCTTATCTCAAAGTGATACGTTTACCCTTCTCCATCCTCCCCGAAAATTTTTAACATGATCACATATCACCCCGTAGAAAAGTCGAAACAATTTTCAGTGAAATTAAAAGGAAGGGCAGCAAAATTAACGAGACAACGGGAATTCCATTGTTAAACACACAGATCAGTTAGGTGGAAATGGTGCACCGACTGCCTCTACGAGCTAGACTTGTCTTATACATTATAGAATAACTGCTATGATTGACCTTAGGACCACAATCAATGGAACTAGGACAGAGACGATACAACTAATAACTAGAGACAATGATTTTCAACAGGAAGACACGGAAAGGGGAACATCCTCAACATCAGTACAATAATATGACTTGTTTCCGGACAGATGTTTTCTAGCCTATTTTAGCAAATACGATTACTATCTCCTGTAAGTGTGTGGAAAATTTTCTCTTAAGGAAAAAACGTTATACGTAAAAATGAACTGACTGATCATCTTTTTGTTTTTCACTGGATCTTGTACACGACGACATGTCATGTTGTGGAAAGTGGCGGAAAGTAGGTTTACAGATAAGAATTAATTACTCTGTAAAAACGTGGCTACAAGTTAGCCATTTACGTGATGAGATAGTTTTTGGAGCTTAATCTACAAAATTTTTTTATAAATTTTGAAAACAAAATCTTGCTGAGAATGTATGGACCAACTTGAGACGGAGGAGAATGACAAAGATAAAATAATAGGAAGGTGAGGTATGTATACAGGATGAGGGAAAATTAACTGTCCACACTTCGTGGGTGTAATGTACGCTTCAGAATAAAGTAAAATGTTAAAGTTTTGTTTAAAACTGCTTTATTTCCGAGTTACGATGCATAATTTCATTTCTGGCAGGCCTTACATTGTGGACCAGTGTAGGCTTTTGACGTGTCGTCTTTGCCTGCATATCGAGTGACGTTGCTTTGTACACCCCTCTACTCTGCTCAATTGATTCTGGTACGAAACCCATTGTTTACTTGACATCGGCGTGGCCGTTGTACTCTATGGAGTTGTGGGGCAAATATGAGCTTATGAGAAACCTCGCATAAGTACAGTGCGAGGCTATCATTATCGTTTTGCGATGAGCATTTGCTGTGGCATAGTGTACAGTCAGTTACTCGGACCACGTGTTATTCCGCAGCGCCTGACTGTCAGAGTACATGAATAGTTTTTGGAACATGAATTGCGTGGTCAACTTCATGTTGTCCCTCTCATTACGCGAAGCAACTTATGGTTTATGCCTGACAGTGCCTCTGCACATTTCAGTCAGGAGGCAAGAGAGTATGTCAGAGTTGCTTATCCCCACAGTGGGTAGGTCGTGCAGACCCAGTGACTTGGTCCACCAGATCTCCCGATCTTAGTCCCCTGGACTTCTACATTTGTGCTGTCTCAAGACGCTCGATATTGTAGCAGAACTATAGAATCGAACTGAAAATGGCTGCACAACTGAGCAGAATGAAGTGACAAGAGACTGCAACATTCCGAGAGCGGTAAGACGTGGAGAATGCCACTGTACTCGTCTACATGGACATATTTTTGAACATGTTCTGCGCTTAATGTACAGTACGTGGCTGTGTTTAATTACGGGGCGCTTCGTGGAGTTGCCTTCTGAGTTGAATTAATTTTATGTTGCACTTGTGATCCCTACTCTACTGCGTAATTCGGAAATAAAGCAGTTTGAGAGAAAACTTCAACATTTTACTTCATATGTTGATGAATACATTACACCACGAGGAGCGTACAGTTACTTTTGAATCACCCTGTATATTGAACAAGATGTCACTGCGGAAGCCAAGACAAGCAGACTAAGATGTGCTGGCGACATATAGAGGGGGGGGGGGGGGGGATGAAGATCGAGGATCAGAGTAGAAGCATGAAGGACGAATGTCTTTAGGCATAAGATGGAGACACCAGGTGGGCGCAGAGCTTTAGATACTTGGAGCAGGAGAAGAAAATGCCAAAAACCGAACGCCGTGGAAATTTCCAGAATGAGATTTTCACTCTGAAGCGGAGTGTGCGCTGATATGAAACTTCCTGGCAGATTAAAACTATGTGCCGGGCCGAGACTCGAAATCGGGACCTTTGCCTTTCGCGGGCAAGTGCTCAGCAAGCCCCAGGCTGTGGCTACGCCATATCTCCGCAATATCCTTTCTTTCAGGAGCGTTAGTTCTGCAAGGTTCGCAGGAGAGCTTCTGTAAAGTTTGAAAGGTAGGAGACGAGGTACTGGCAGAAGTAAAGCTGTGGGGACCGGGCGTGAGTCGTGCTTGGGTGGCTCAGTTGGTAGAGCACTTGCCCGAGAAAGGCAAAGGTCCCGAGTTCGAGTCTCGGTCCGGCACATAGTTTTAATCTGCCAGGAAGCTTCATTGCCGTGGAAGTTTTTTGAGAGTAATATTAAATAAATATTACATTACATATTGAGTAATACACTTATGGAGTCCTAGGAATTTTTAAGAAGAAATGATTTACATTCATTTTTACATCACCGTTGTGTAATAGGGCGTTATATAATAGCTTTCCGTTTATGGTGATTACGGTAAAGAAATTATTTTCTTGGCCACTCACACTTGTGCACTCGTCATTAGTCTCTATGGTTGGCAGTAATTGTGAAAATAACGTTCGTAACAGTAATCTTACTCTGAAACACATTCTGAATCAGAACTCCACACTCCTCAGTCCCGAATGAATTAATTGGCGCAATCAAAGCACATTGTCTGCAGAGCGCGCCCGACGGGTCTCAATAAAAGCCCGTAGTCGAGTGAAGTTGAGTGGACATACAGCGTAATGCGGTTTTAGTTGGTTATGTCGTAGGAGTCGGCCTTGCGTGAAGAACGGCTGCCTTTAGCCCAATGCAAAGTGCTGCGCGGCGCGTCTCTCGTTAATTATTGGGTTTCCGTTCCGAGCGGCACGAGTCCGACATTGCGGGCTTGCGCTAACTTTGTTTGGATTTTTTTTTTTTTTCATTTTCCTCCGGGAGCGGCGCTGGACTGACGTTTTATCAAGTCCCCATGCATGATTCATCTGTTTGGACGGAGCCTAATCACGATTCATTCGATTCAAAATGAATAGAGATAGGGGCGCTAGCGGAACTGTTATCGGAGAGCTGGGCGATGAATTATAATTTCAGAAGAGCCACCCCGGTTTGTGTTAGCAGCAGATGCGTGTTTTATTGCGTGATATGTGACATTCTTATGCAATTGATTCTTGTTTGCGCACTGCGACGGCTCTTCCGCTAATGGCACGTATGATCGTTGTTGAATAATGCTGGGACGTGGTGACAACAATGGCCTGTGACTTGTACTTGCAGTTTTCTGTTGTACTTTACTGCTCTAATAAGCATTTAATTGATTTGTGCTATCGTCTTCAGGCCCAAAATTGCGAAAAACGAATTTTTCTGTGGTCACCAAACACCACTGATATTCGAGGAGTTGTACTGGCGGCGAAGGTTGAACTTAGGCTTCAATAAGTTTTCGGCCTCAGATTCAGTAACAAACATCTCCTATCGCTACGAGAAAACTTCCAAATTCCAAAATCAATCACAGAATAGAAAGACATAATTAATGACCAAACAAGCATAAGCAAAGAAATATTGTTTAAAAGTACAATTATATACTGTTTAATAGAGGAAATGTAAAACACGAGAACTGTTTACGATCTTGAAAAGCATAATTTTAAGAAAAACCACATTATTATAGTGACCTCGGATATTGCTTTGGTGCTACAGTACGGGACGTCCACAGTGTACAACATCACAAGAAGACCTATATCTTACCATCGGTACCCGCAGACGGCCACGAAGTACATAAGGTAGCCTTGTTCGGGACCTTACCGCAGCCACTGGAACAGTTGTCTTCAGAAACACAGTCTACAGACGACTGAACAGACAAGGTTTAATCGCCCGGAGACCTGCAAGGTGCATTCCACTGATTCCTGGTCGCAGGAGAGCCCGTAAAACCTGGTGTCAAGAACACAGTACATGGTCATTGGAACAGTGGTCCCAGGTTATGTTAACGGACGACTCCAGGTATAGTCTGAACATTGATTCTCGCCGGGTTTTCATCTGGCGTGAGCTAGGAACCAGGTACCAACCCCTTAATGTCCTTGAAAGGGACTTGTATGGAGGTCGTGGTTTGATGGTGTGTGGTGGGTTTATGATTGGTGGACGTACAGTGCTGCATTTCTTTGAAAGAGGAATCGTAATAGGTCAGGCGTATCGGGACGTCATTTTGCATCAGTACGTCCGCCTTTTCAAGGGTGCAGTGGGTCCTACTTTCCTCCTGATGGATGATAACGCACGGCCCCACCGAGCTGCCATCGTGGAGGAGTACTATGAAGCAGAAGATATGAGGTGAATGGAGTGGTCTGCCTGTTCTCCAGATCTAAACCCTACCGGGCACGTATGGGATGCTCTCGGTCGACGTATCGCTGCACGTCTTCAAACCTCTAGGTCACTACAGGAGCTCCGACAGGGACTGGTACAATAATGGGAGGCTATACCCCAGCAGCTGCTCGACCAGCTGATCCAGAGTATGCCAACCCGTTGTGCGGCCTGTGTACGTGTGCATGGTGATCATATCCCATATTGATGTCGGGGTACATGCACAGGAAACAGTGGCGTTTTGTAGCACATGTGTTTCGGGACTGTTTTCTCAACTTATCACACATACCGTGGACTTACAGATCTGTGTCGTGTGTGTTACCTATGTGCCTATGCTATTAGCGCCAGTTTTGTGTAATGCCGTGTTGTGTGTCGCCACATTCTGCAATTATCCTTCATTTATGAGCATGAGTGTAGCATCAGGGGATATGCGGGATACGCTGGTGTCACGATTTGCAGCACGTCTACTAGAGACCTCCAACAGTCGTCAACCGCGCTGGTGGAGTAATTGAAAGCCGTACCTTGTGGCCAGTATGGGAACACTTTTCAGAGCATGCACTGCTGTCGGTGGTGATCACAGGCACTTTTAAAGGACCACGTCCCGCCTTCTGTGAGGTTAGGAGACAATCATAAACCGCGGAGACTTCGGTGTAAATGTTGTCGTTGAATAAAAGTGTTATTTACATTCGTCTATTTGTGTATTATTTTCAGTTACGTTCTGTGCTTTGCTGTTTAGTAAATCACCTTTGTGCATTAAGGCAAGAGTATGTCCTTTGTCAAGTATGACTCCAAAAGGCATAAAAAAACACAACCAACAGGTCTCTTCCATCTTTTACCATGTATACGATCCAATACCTCAAAACCTCCGTAAATTGTACAAGATTCCATATTTAGGGAAAGACTCTATGAATGTGGACATAAATGTTAAAAAATACATACGAAAATAGTATCTGTTCCGAAAGAACGGATACCAGTGGTGACCATGCAGCTTCTCTAGAAAGAAATGATAATTAATTGAAACCCTCAGCTGCCAACAGGTGTTGTTGATATACCTCAATGGGGACAGCTGAAAACGTGCGCCCTGACCGGGACTCGAGCCCGGGATCTCCTGCTTACATGGCCGATGCTGCATCCATCTGGGCCACCGAAGGCACAGAGGATAGCAAGACTGCAGGGACTTATCCCTTGCACGCATCCCGTGAGACCCACATTCCCAACACGTCCACAACCTACATTCGTAATATTCCTAACGGATATTTGCCCATTCACTGCAGCTGAGGGTTTCGATCAATTGTCATTTCTTTCTAGAGGAGCTGTATGGTCATCATTGGTATCTGTTCGGGCACAGTGTGCGCATTCGCACAGGAGATGGTCAATGGCTGGGTAGCCTTTAACTACATGAAGATAGTAACTGATGACGTACGCATCTGCCGTCTGGGGATATGCAACTCCAACGCGCTTGCGCCCGCCTGCAGATCGTATAGAACAAAGTGCTACGCATCATTAGCAGCACTCCACGCTATGAACACAACCATAGTTGGAAGCATAAGCGGCCAAAGACACTACTAGCTTTGTCATAACCATCTGTGGCAAGCTAGCATACATCAACAAGCGACAAAGTCGGCAAGCCCCTGCATATCAGCAACGTTGACTGGATAAGCCGACCAACAGGCTACAGCAGGGAAACCGACGAGCTTGTCCACTAACGCGCAAACAAATCGCCAACATCACCCTACACAGTGCATCTGATGTATGAGCTATCGGCCACAAAACGATGATGAACCTAACTGATACAGGGATGCTGACGGTGATCGAGACATCACACCGGCACCCGGCGGCAGCCCCCGAGTAACAACACCGCACAATGTCAAAGTTATCGACATGCATAATACCCACTACTATCAAAGCCTACCCTTGCGTGACCTGTCGCAGGCAGCAAGACATCCGCTACTGCTCTTTCTACCCGACCTAACTATCGCAGAGGTTTTTTTCCCTTAGTTCTTACCTTTGCACTTTTTTTCCTCTGCCCTTCAAACCACTACCCTTCATTCGACTTTCGACCCAATCTATCTCCAGATGAGCGCATATCAATGGTTAACTCTAACGAAACGTACGCAAACATCGCAGTACCCACATTCTGTGACACCGCACTTTAGTGAAAACTAACCCTTACGCAGCGATGGCAGAAGACCTTTTGAGTTGGCATCATGCTGGTGTGGGCGTGGAGGAGCTGCACCTCTTAAATAGAATTCAGTTGGTTGTTTTAAGGTGGGCTGTATTCGGAGTCTTTCATGGCAGTATGATTGTCCAAAAATATCTCGCTATTCATGATGCGTAATTTCGTGTAAAATTCTCGAGAATTTTTGCCAGAAGCGAAATGTTCAACTGTGTGTGAATTCCTAAGGGACCAAACTGCTGAGGTCAAGTGCCCCTGGCTTACACACTACTTAATCTAACTTAAACTAACTTACGCTAAAGACAACACACACACCCATGCCCGAGGGAGGACTCGAACCTTCGCGCAATTCGTGTCATGGCGCCTCTAACCGCGCGGCCACTCCGCGCGGCGCCAGAAGTGAAAATATCATTCTGCATAGTACAATGAGGTATGCTAAGATTTTTTCTGTTCATGATATGTACAGTATATGTTACGGATAATGAAGTAAAATAGGAAATAACGCTATTTCCCAGAGAGTAACATCAAATCCCATTACTAAATTACATGTCTGTGCAATAACGGTAATTGACGGGTATTTATGTAAGTGACCAAATAGCTTAGGCACTTGTCGTATACTTCACGTAAAATTGTAATTAATTAACACATTGTCATGGGGCATGAAGGTAATGGGCACAAGCTACTGGGAAATATGGATAAATAAAGACAACCAAAGTGTTATGTCAAAATATTGCATTTATTTCAAAACCTTCAGCCATGACTACGGTGAGGAGCAGCCTGCTGTGTAGAGACAAAATGCATGGCTGAGCTGCTCCTTGCCACTCTCTCCAACCATCACGAATTTATAATGGTCTGATGATGAATGTACCATGATCGAAACCGGTCACCTGATTAATAAATTTTAACAACTTAAATGCAATCTTACTGTTTTTATTCAAAAACTTTTCTTCTAATTTTTGATCGCTCTTTCCGAGGAACAGTGTTCCAAAAGGTGCTATAAATGTAGGTTTGCTTTTCTCAGTCTACACTATCGCTCAGTCTATTTCTCCCTCTGTTTCCTGTATTCCCATTTCTTTAAAATGCCTTTGGACCTCCGGGATTCTGGCTTGCAAGAAACTGCAGCATTTGATGTGTCAGCTCACCATGTCCCTTCTATGAATTGGCCTGAGAAACGTAGTTCCCAGTTCTCTTCCTGACGGCAATCAAGGTATTCCCTGTCCTGCAATATTTCTTGTTCGCTCGTCTTCTGTATGAACTGTTCCAGTACCTACAGGACCTAATACGTTCATGGGTGAATTATGTTTTCCCGCCTCTCCATAAGAGAGTGCGTCCAGCACTGTCGAACATCGTTGTGGTGGTCCAGGTGTTATCATGTGGAGAGGCAAGGCCTTACTCACCTCCAAATCTTTTAACACGGTAGACTCGCAGTTCAACTTTATCGTGACGCCTACCGGTGTCTTTCCAGAGGAGCACTCGGTATTGACTTCATTTTTTGTGGATGACAATGTGCGACCACATCGAACAGCGCAGGTGGAACTCTAGGGATGAAAGGATTTTCGGCGACTGGACTGGCCTGCCCGTTGCCCGTCTTAAATTCTATCGAGTACGTGGGGAGTGCGTTGGGGTGACGTACTGCAGTACTTGCACATGCTCCAGCGATCATCCAGCAGCTTTCAAACGCACTGGTGGAGGAGTGAGTGCACTACCACACGAACTCTTTACAAACCTCATGACCAACATGGGACCACGTTTCAGAGCATGCACTGCTGTCCATGGTAATCAGACGCACTATTAAGAATCGTGTCCTCCCTTTTGCAATGTCCAAGGGGCCATAATACATCGCAGTGCCTTCAGTTTAATTTTATGTTCTTCAATAAAAGCGCCCTTTCTGCTCGTCTCATTGCGTTTTCTACAGTTACCTTCTGCACTACAGTGGTTCTTTCTGCGTATGGTCAAAGTTTCATCGAGCTATCTTACTTGTCAATGACGCATCATTCGAAAGTTACTTCTCATCCATCAGTTTTGCACAGCAGTGTACGAGGCTCAAAGTTTCCTGTCCTCTGCCAGCAACGTGCGCTAAAAGTATTGGGTACAGTAAGGCAACCACACAACATGTGTGACTCTCGTATTGTGCTGTCGCCTCGGTTCAATGCCACTTCAGGTGCCGTAGTTTCGGTAAACTTATTATTTTCAAACGCCACTTCATTTCGTCTTATGTGGCTGAGTTTGCAACATAAAGACGGCAATGTTCCCACGGAACCGAATGCGTTACTAACCCGCTACTATAATCATTCATTTACAGACGAATTCGCTGTCTTCGTGGTAGCATCAGTCGAGTGATCAGGTTCAACTGAAACAAAGGATTTGTTTCTCGTGAATTGTGTGGTCTTCAAGACCTAGCAGCTTGTAGCTGCAGCATTCTGTTTGAACTGAAGGTCACACTTCCATTTACGATATAGGTTATTACCCCACTGGGTATGAAGTCAAAGCCTGTTGCTGTTTTCAGAGTGATACGTAACCGTGACGAAGGAAGGGTGATTCTCTTCTCTACGAGGCATGCGTGATTCACGAAACAAATGAGAAATTCTCGAGCTCCTCGAGAAAAAAACTCCCTTTTCAGAGGGTCGACTCGTGGAGAATTAGAACAAATACAGAATTCGACCACCTGAGGCATCAAGCTGACTGCTTGAGGATGAGAATAGTGTCGTTGGGACATCTACATCTGTAAACAGCAAACCACATCACGTTGTGTTGCAGACGATATCTCTGGTACCATTAAAACTATCTCTCTTGCATTCATTAATGGATAGTGGTCGAACAGTAAAAAGGTTTCAGGGAATGAAGCCGACTGGGAAAAAGACAGTGAAAAATACTGAAAGCTGTTAATTATCTGGAGTAGAGTATTAGAGCTATGCAGCTATGGAGAAGGACTGACAGTTATTACGTTAACGCGGGGCTCCCAAAGCACTTATTACATCCTGGTTTCTGATTTGCCATGTAAACATTGCAAAACATTGCAACATAAATTATGGAAATGCGGCTGTAGCAGGCGGATTTCCTCTTCCACAAGTGACCGTAAGTCCCACGATAATGTTTAATAATTTTTGATACGTGCTTGGGTTGTCAAGTTCCATCTTGTGGTTTTAGTATTTCCTATTTATTAATTAAAAAAACCAAAAGGATAATCTGGGTGGAGAGACTTTCTGTGCACCGAAAAAATAGAAACATTAGACTGAGGCAGAAGTTATTCATCTCCTATACTCATTTGAAGATTTAGAACAATCTTAACGAATAATTTGGGAACCGGTACAGCTGATATTCAGAGGTTATTCGTATAAAACAACTTGAAAGGTAACTTGTTTGGACTATTTAACTGATTGAGAATGATGGCAAAATTTGGTGTATTAACAACATTTATTTTACCAAACAAGACATAAATTATACTAAACAAGTTATAGACTCAATTCCCTAAACAACTAAAAGATGATTTAATATTCCACTGGGTGGATCCTGGTTGGAAAAGACAGTTTAATTGTGTGATCAGTGAGTCAAGTACTCTTCTGGCCGTAAACATGTGGATAGCGCAAGCTGAATTGATCTGACACTGAGTAGACTTTGACTGATCAAATCTACTGAAGTTTCTCCACAAAGGTGCACCTGAGAGCAAGTGGTGATTGCCCTTCCCTGACAATGCCAGAGCAGCAGTACGTTACCCTGTTTTTTCTTTTTTTCTAAAAAAAATCTTTATTGATACAATACAATATACAATGTAATGATACAACAAAACCCACCACCTTATCTAATTAGTGGGTCTATATGTGATACAACATGAAAACAAAGCAGCATTGTTACAAAAAACTTTCAAGTACTGGCATAACTATGAACAAGGTTAATCTAATTTATTAATCTACTCTAATTCTAATCTACTCTGCAGCGTTACAGTTGTGCCAGTTCATATATGAACCTACTGTTGTGGCCAGCTCACCGAGCTAACCCCAGTAGCGTGGTCCTGGCACTGGGCTGGCCAAGTAAGTTTGAGTCGCTGCAGTCCCTACAACGTTACCCTGTTTACTTCGTGCGGGGTGTGGCTTTAAGATGGCGAGATGTGTGTGGTAGAGAAGGTGAGACGTGGAGGCGGCACCTGTGAATCGATCTCGGCCACGCAATAAATGCAAAAATCTCACGGTCTAGCTATCAGACAGACGGACCACAATTTACTCTGTACCAGAGCCCTGAAATAACGGTAGATTTCAGTGCGTGGCACACTCGTTCGCTGGTCGTACCAAGGACCAATTTGGCTCACTTATACGACAGGGCGCACGAGGATACCAAACGTCAAGACCGGCAAACTAAAAACGAATAAGTGCGCCCTCGGAAAACGAGCAGTCCGAGACGTTTGAAGTCATACTGTCGGTACAGTAAGAACTTCACCACAGGCTCCCCAGTCTAAACTACTCGCAAGTGAAGTCAGGACAGGTCCCAAGTACCAACCACACGTGCCAGAGCTTCGACCAGAAGTCCCTTACCATACCAAAGTCCCGCACATCAGTGCTTCGCACCTCTCAAGAAAAAAATTTCATTTTCCAGCAAAGTGCGCGAACGACACCACCTTCACCTTCACAGGGCTCTAGACGAGCTAAATTTCCCCTCCCACACAACGGCACAAACTCATGTCGAACCTGGGCAAGAATTAAGAAACCTGCTTCTCTAAAAAGAAAGAAACCGCCAATTACTGGCTTTTTTAAAGTTTTCACAGAGGGGGAAGAGACGATTTTCTCTGACGTTGTATTGTTTCCCACGGCAACAAGCGAACAGGTACAATCTCAAAGATCTTTATCGAAATTGCCTGTGCCTTGGAGCTTGTTAGTCCTTACTATAAGATGTAATAAAGATTCTAGCTCTATACATTTCTCAAATGCCGGTGTTTTGCTTATACAAGAGAGGCGGCCGAGGGAAGTCGTTCACTGGCCTACTTGCACTATTACCAAACATGAAAACATGTGAATTTTTATTACACGTGGCTCTGCACACAATGCCCAGTTTGTTCTGCTGGAGTCCTGCCTCAGCGAGGGGCTGCCGTATCTACCTTGTATGGCTGTGGGCCTGTCCAGCAAGATTTACTAAGGGATGGGCTCGCTGCCAATTGCTTTTAACTCCCAACAAGCCATTTCTACGAGCTAAGAATCATAAAAATACCACATGCTTTTAGCACCCTACCAGGCTCCATCAACATCTGCTCAGGCCATTAACTTTCTGGAATCTCGCTCAAGGTGCGTCAGGATAATTTTCCATACGCGAAAAATAGGTGGGAGACTAACTTGTCCTCTCTCACAGGGCAGTGAGAGAGGACAAGTTACTTCTCACCTAGTTTTCGCATACAAGTCTGTAGAAGTGAAAGGCACTGACGTGTGGGACTTTGGTCCGGTAACGGACTTCTGGTCGAAGCTCTGGCATGTGTGGTTCATATCTGGGACCTGTCCTGAGACTGGTTTCACTTGCAACAAGTTTAGACTAGGGAGCCTGTGGTGAAGTTCTTACTGTACCAAGAGCATGATGTCCAACATCTCAGACTACTCGTTTGCCGAGGGCACCCATATTCGTTTTTGGTTTATCAGTCTTGACGTGATTTCAGGGCTCTGGTAGAGAGTAATTTGAGATCTGTCTGCCTGATCACTATACCGTGATATTTTTGCATATTCACAGGTGCTGCCTCCACGTCTTACCTCGTCTGTCGCACACATATCGCCAGCTGTAAGTCATGTTGCTGCTCGAAGTAAACAGTGTAACATATGTATATAATAAAGAGGAAGAATATAGATTTAAAAGAAAACAAGAATAAACAGGATAACATACTGCTGCTCCGGCATTGTCAGGGTGTACAGATCTCAATCGCCACTTGCTCTCAGCTGCACCTATGTAGAGAAACTTCGGTAGATCTGATCAATAAATTTCTGATCAGCATCAGATCAATTCAGCTTGTGCTATCCGCATTTGTAGGGCCAGAGTACTTGACTCACTAATCACCTAGTTAAATTGTCTTTGTCAACCAGGATACACCCAATAGAGTATTAAATAATTTGTTAGTTGTTAAGGGAATTGAATCTATAACTTGTTTAGAATAATTTATGATTTGTTCGGTAAAATAAATGTTGTTAGTACACTAAATTCTGCCAACATTCTGAATTAATTAAATAGTGCAAACAAGTTACCTTCCAAACTGACGACCGGAATACCGATTTTTGAGCTACATTTGATTCAGTTATTAGAATGTAAATGCAACAGCAGGAAATGGTTCTGAAATGCGGTTTTCATGTTCAGAAAGTTATGTATCAGAAAATAGTGGCAAATGAGAGGTGAGAATGGAGACAGTGTTGAACAGACTGAGGCCTACACAGGATTGTCAATCCATATGAAGAACACAGAGGAAAAGATTCGAGGAACCTTGTTTAAGACGAGAATAAATCCCAAAATTTAAATAAAAAAATGGCTGTTTCACACTTTTGGAGCTGTTTTCTCTTAGACCCAAAAATCGATTTGACTGTATGTGAATTACGATTAAGCCTCAGAAATATTTGAATATTTGAATAATATTTTAGAGGAAATATGACGCAGCCTAACAACCCAGAAGATATTAACTTTAGTGACAACGGTCTCGAAAGCCTACAGACTTGTAGAAGCTGTATCCCAGTTCAATATGCATTATTCTAAGACTGAAGAAAGCAATACTCCCAACACTCCTTTATCACCCTTACAAAAGATGATCTGTTTATCAGAGATCAACGAAGAATCAGCCAGTGCATGAGATGCTGAGTGGAGAAGGAAAAATTCAGGAGACAGGCTGTCCTGGTCTACAAACTATAAGAAGTAGTAGCCTTGCAAGTGCAGCGAGGGGACACGTATGGTGCTGGAGAATTTTAATGGGTATGAGTTTTTTGCTAGAATGAATTTTTTTATAAAATTTTAACATCCATTTTCCCATAAGCTAGTTTTTTGTAGTTCAATGCCAATTATTCGTCCTAAATTGAGGTCTGTGTAACAAATGCTAGGTTTCAAAAATACTATTAAAATCATATTAAAGATTCAGAAGTAAATAAAAATGAAGCTGTAAACTCCAAAAGTTGAGCACTGCTACATGTTTACTTGATAGACATGTTTTTAAAAATCAACTGAAATCAGAAAAGTAGGAGAAAATTTAATTTTTTTTGGTGGGATCTCCCCTTAACGGGACAGAAGTAGTTTGTCTGCTTAAACAACTAGTTTAACTAGTTAAAAATTTCATTCCGTCTTCCATTTTATCGTTCAGCTTGAGACAGTACTTCGTTCCTGATGTCACGTATATCTGTGAGACAATAGCTAGTAACTTCTCTCCAAACCTGAAAAAAGGATCATCATCAAACTGGAACCTGTAAAGTGGCATAAAGGAAGAATGAACAGCCAAAGAGAGTCAGAAAGTCCTACAGATGTACAGAAAACGTCTTACGTAGTGTATCCAACGCCAGACGTGATTTGTTAACAACACTTGACAACAGCTTGCGGAGTAAAGCTCCATGCGAGATGTGCTACAATGCTCGACGTAAGAGGGGCGTTCCCCCCATCCCTTCCCACGCAGCCGAAGCGCTTACTGTGTGGCCGAGGGCTGGCGCGCCGCTGTCAGAGATGATTTAAGCGGCAGCTGCGAGCCACATCCCGGCGGGGCCATACATACGAAGCACCGACACAGCAGCGCCGCGCGCGGGCAAACCGCGAATCTCGACGGCTCTGCGTGAGCCGCATAAACAGGCGTTCCGAAGCTGACGCACTCGCTTCTCTTCCACTCATTTCCTTCCTTCCTTTCGATCTTCGAGTATTAAAGGGCGGTTGGGGGGGATGGCGTTAACGGACATCTACTGCAACTTATTTGTCGAAAATAAGGCAAATGGTTCCTTAATTTATTTCTACACTCCTGGAAATTGAAATAAGAACACCGTGAATTCATTGTCCCAGGAAGGGGAAACTTTATTGACACATTCCTGGGGTCAGATACATCACATGATCACACTGACAGAACCACAGGCACATAGACACAGGCAACAGAGCATGCACAATGTCGGCACTAGTACAGTGTATATCCACCTTTCGCAGCAATGCAGGCTGCTATTCTCCCATGGAGACGATCGTAGAGATGCTGGATGTAGTCCTGTGGAACGGCTTGCCATTAGAGGCGGGCTGCACGATGTTGGGGCGTGAGCGGAAGACGGCCTAACGGTGTGCGGGACCGTAGCCCAGCTTCATGGAGACGGTTGCGAATGGTCCTCGCCGATACCCCAGGAGCAACAGTGTCCCTAATTTGCTGGGAAGTGGCGGTGCGGTCCCCTACGGCACTGCGTAGGATCCTACGGTCTTGGCGTGCATCCGTGCGTCGCTACGGTCCGGTCCCAGGTCGACGGGCACGTGCACCTTCCGCCGACCACTGGCGACAACATCGATGTACTGTGGAGACCTCACGCCCCATGTGTTGAGCAATTCGGCGGTACGTCCACCCGGCCTCCCGCATGCCCACTATACGCCCTCGCTCAAAGTCCGTCAACTGCACATACGGTTCACGTCCACGCTGTCGCGGCATGCTACCAGTGTTAAAGACTGCGATGGAGCTCCGTATGCCACGGCAAACTGGCTGACACTGACGGCGGCGGTGCACAAATGCTGCGCAGCTAGCGCCATTCGACGGCCAACACCGCGGTTCATGGTGTGTCCGCTGTGCCGTGCGTGTGATCATTGCTTGTACAGCCCTCTCGCAGTGTCCGGAGCAAGTATGGTGGGTCTGACACACCGGTGTCAATGTGTTCTTTTTTCCATTTCCAGGAGTGTATGTCTAGTATAATATGTACGTATTTTTATTTGTTTATTTTTTATTTGCCATCGTCAGTATTTCGCTTGGTTACATGCCAA
The DNA here is from genome assembly GCF_021461385.2 of Schistocerca piceifrons. Classification (NCBI taxonomy): domain Eukaryota; kingdom Metazoa; phylum Arthropoda; class Insecta; order Orthoptera; family Acrididae; genus Schistocerca; species Schistocerca piceifrons. The sequence goes on along the minus strand of NC_060138.1, from coordinate 1,160,904,097 downwards.
ATTCCAAATATTAAAATTGTTTCCTGTACATACTTACTATCCATAAAATCTCTACAATTCATTCTAAGTAATATACTTACACTGTAAATGGCTTGGGGGGACCACATCGAATACGTTGCCAACAGAGCGCACGCGAGGCTCAAACAGCTCTACCCAATGCTCAACAGGGAAAGCACACTGAATAGGAGGGTGTCGCGGTTCATATACATGACACTAATTAGACCTCTGGTGACGTACGCAGCTCCCGTCTGGGGATATGCAGCTCCTACACGACTGCGTCGCCTGTAGATCAAACAGAACAAAGTGCTACTCATCATTAGCAACGCTCCACGCTACACACGCACCGTGGACCTTCACCAGGAATACTGCCTTGATACCCTCAAGGAAGTATTCAAAAAACACTTCACACGACTATACAGGAACTCGAGACACTCGAACAATCCTTTCACCCTCACTCTAGGAAACTACGATCACAACCATAGGTGGAAGCACAAGCGGCCAAAAGCACTACTAGCTAGGGCATAGCCACCTATGGTAAACTAACATACACTAACAAGCGACAAACGTCGGTAAGCCCCTGCATATCAGCAACACTGGCTGGCAAGTACCAGCTGCTACTGGAGCCGACCAGCAGGGACATCGACGAGCTCGCCCACTAACTCACAAACAATTCGCCAACACCACCCTACACTGTGCATCCGATATACGACCTATCGGACACAAAAACGATGATAAACCTAACTGTTGCAGGTTGCTGACGCTGAACGAGAGCTCAACACCGGCACCAAGCGGCAGCCGCCGAGCAACACCACCACACAACGCCAAAGGTATCGACATGCATGATGCCCACTACTAACAAAGCCTACCCTTGCACGACCTATTGCAGGCAGCAAGACATCCGCTACTGCTCTTACCACCTGACCTAACTATCGCAGAGTTTTTTCTTCCCTTGGCTCTTGCCTTGGCACGTTTTTTCCTCTGCCCTTCAAACCGCAATCCTTCGTTCGACTACGATTTCTTCCCTTGGCTCTTGCCTTGGCACGTTTTTTCCTCTGCCCTTCAAACCGCAATCCTTCGTTCGACTACGATGTTTTCCAGATGTGCGCGTGTTAATAGTTAATCTTAACCAGACGTACGCAAATAACGCAGCTCCCACACCCTGCGACACCTTACTTTAGTGAATACTAACCCTTATGCAGAGATGGCAGTAGACCTATTGAGTTGGCCGTCATGCCGGTGTGGGCGTGGAGGGACTCCACCTCTATAGGAAAAAAAAAGTAAATGGCTTATCCCAGTCCTTTTACAGTGTGAAATACAAAGTATTATTAGAGAACTTACTTTTATATGAAAGCAAGTGAATGATTCAATTCATATTTAACAAACGTAGTTCATGTAGATAGTTTGTTCTCTCGAGTAATTCACAAATGGTTACACGAGAAAGATGGATGTAATAGGATTTCTAAAGGGTTTGATTTTGAAGTCAACGTTATTGTTGTCACGTTTTAGTAACCAACAATTTTATTCGAATCACAGTCCATAAATAACTTAAACTAACTACAACAGCAGTTTTTCAAGCAGAACGAGAAAGGACCATGAGAGGAGACTGAGGCATGGTGGCTTATATCGCTCCTGTCTAGAGCCTGTGTATCGGGAGAATGACCCATGCGTGCACAGTGACAGATGATCTGAAGCCGGTTCAGTCGTGCACGTAGTTCTAATTTCCATCTGCTAGAGGACAGTAGAGGACAGGTCAAAACAGAAAGATCTATAATGTAGTTAAGAATTTTGACCACCAGAGTCCAGTAGTGCAGAGAGACATTCAAGACACAGGTCGAGAGAATCTTTTTGTGAACTGTTCTGTTTATTTCTTGAAGGCTGGTGTGTTTATTTATGTTTGTACATTTTTGTATATGCTTTTAGTAGTGTGGATGATGCGTGAATGTGGTAGATCATTGTTCTACTGATGAGCGCTGTACGAACTAGTGTGAGAAAGTTTTAAGACAGGGTAAATACAGACGACGTGGAATTGTGTATCGTAATATGTTAATTAAGTTTATGGTAAAAGGAAAACCAATTCGAGTGCAAATGAAAGTCGTTAATAACGTAAAGTATAAACAAAATATCAGAATGTTAAATATTTATTTCGGGAAAAAGTAAAGTACGAAAGTGTGTTATTGGTTGATTGGTTAGTCATAAAAAGCGCGGATTAACGAGGGAGAATAATGATTTTCTATTGGTCTTAAAACTGACCAATGAGAACGGAGTATTCTTCGCTCGTCTATTCTCTTGGAGATAGAGAATGCTTACAGCAGTCTAAGGGGGACGGACCCCAGTCTTTCAATGGTACGGTTGTGTGCAGTATGAGCTCCGAAGGAAGTTATAATCTGCCAGTTTTAGTTGTGCTACATGTTTCAAAAGTATTTTAAAGTGAAGGCATATTTATTCCAGTGTGTTTTTTAGAATGCACGGATTCCTTAAGTAATTTTGCCTATGAGAAAAGACAGAATTCCACGTGGCATATTGAGGTGATCGGCGACTAAAAACTTGAGTGCATTAGACACCGGTAAACATAATAGTATGGCGAGCATTTTTCATTTAAGAACAATTCGTGCTTAGTAGCTGTTCAGATTTTGGGAAATACGTTACCATAAACTTGCTAACGTGAATGAAAGGGTTGGTGTATGACTGTGTTAAGATTAGCAAGGGCTTGGCCGTGAACATGTCCAGTCGTGGACAAAACGAGCGAGACCCCTCGCCTTTTCGTTATGCTGACCCGCACAGCTTTATAGTCTGCTACACAGCATAACAGGCAAGGCGACGAAGTGTTACCAACATACTATGCAAGTTCGCTCAGCTGATGTGCTGAGATAGCTAGCCACTGGCGAAACTCCCGCTTCGAAGACGCCACAGCATCGTCTGCCACCACTTCGTGGGAAACGAAATACCTCAAGTATAAGCCAATGTGTTGTATTCGCACATATCTGTGACTATGACTTGGATCTAAAGTGTGGTTATGGATAGTTCATATGCTCAGATTGCGAATCTAATATAATGAATAAAGACAAGAGGAAACGAACTAGGCGTCCTTCCTCTTACGCAACATCAAATATATTTTAATTATTCTATCCTAAATGAACTGCGCAGAAAATCATTAACTAGAAGTGAATAACTATTTAGTAACACCAAATGATATTAACAGCTTGAGGGCGCGTTCAACGGTGTCATATCGCGGACAGCGCGGCTGCTTGCGCTGTCAGTTTGAATCCTTCCCCGGGCATGGATGTGTGTTAGGCAGTTTGGTGGCATAGTTCTTAGAGGCATTTTTTGACCTTTCGCGTAAATCTTCTTTACATAAACGGCCGTATCTTTAGATTGCGTTGACATAGCTTACTTTTTTACACCACCAAGGGACCGTATACCTCAGAAAGTGCGATACATTTCCACTTATTATGTCCACCCGTACTCGAGGTAAACGGGTTTTAAGGGTTGGGTGGACAGATAGACGGTCAAGAAAGCGAGACTAGTAGGGTTCCATTTTTACCGATTTACGTGACGAAATCCTAACAACGAAAATAGTTACTGAAGATGAGGGCCGCATAATTATTTCCCCTGCTCTTTATTCGAAATATTCCAGTTGCAATCGATACATCAGCATAATAATCGTAGCTAAGCTTTCGATCCAAATCACGTTTACAGGAATGCAAATAAAATCCATTTGCCTATACACGTGGTAATTCAGATCCCACTATGAATGCCACCGCGTTTTAGATGTGCGAGCATTCCCATTGCTAGCTAGCTTAAGGAACACTTCGGCTAATGAACGTTTTCTCGCTGTGGCACGTCTAATGGAGAATTCGAAAGATTGTAGAATACGTTTGGCAGCTACGTCGCCGTTTATTTCCTGGGGTGGTGCAGAATTATCCTACTAAATTTACTCGCTAATAAAAGTTTTTTGTTATTTCGATAAACATCCCGAATGATTGTCACATAAATGGTGACATAAAGGTAGACAATTCATGTTTTTGAGTCCAGAAAGCTCTATGCAACAGAAACTGCAGATAATTTTGCCATTTTCATTGCGAAATTGCCGGCTTATTCATGTCTGGGGTAATAATAGAGGGCTGTTTGCCTGAATTGTCTGCAAGCGTAGTGAAAGGTGTTTGCTACTGCAAGGGAGGTCTGGTTTGTTTTCGGTTGTAATCTCGATCGATGCAGGTAGACTATCAGTAAAAGAATTTTAAGAAATTCTCGCGCCCCCAATACGTTTTATTGCTACCTCTATTCTGTACCGGCGCCCTGTGGATGTCGGTATGAAACTCTCGTAGAATTTCGTACTTGTTAGTGTCTACTTTTCCGCTTCTGTCAATAGTTGAATCGATTTAGGTGGGGCACTGAATGATTTTTAACTGAATTTCGTTATGAATCTTCACGCATTGCTAAATTTGCACACTTTCATGGTAGGTCAGCAACGGCAATCCAGTATGACTGGTCCGAACGTTGACGCAGACCATTTCGCGGCCGAATGCGCATAATATTTTGCTAATTCGCAACGATCTGGGGTACATTGTCTTACTAAAACAGTTATGTTATTTCGATAAGTTGAAATTCATTTTTATTAGTGCAGTTCATGCTAATTAGCTTCTCTTCTTTCATTTATATCTTATATTTAGGTGTTGTGGTTAACACACTAATCAGCTTTAATATAGTCTTACACATGATTGAAAACAGTCTGACAAATTTCGGATAGTTTTTCAATTTTACGCCTGTGCATAGTATGTTGGTAGCACTTCGTCGCCTTGCCTGTTATGCTGTGTAGCAGATTTTGAAGCTGTGCTGATCAGCATAACGAAAAGGCGAGGGGTCTCGCTCGTTTTGTTCACGACTGTACATCTCAAGATTCAGAATATACTGAAGTTTTGCAAATATTTCCACGTTTCATTCAAAATTAAGACCTTATCCCGGTTCTTGGAATAGTCACGTTGTGTGCAGGCTGGTGCGAGTTTCAGTGCGGTAGGTTTCTACAGGCTATCTGCTGCAACAGATTCACAGGTAGGTGCAGGTGATGGACGAACGTAGCCGCACCGCCGCAAGCTGACAAAAATGGTTTGTGAGTTAAGCAAACACAAACATGGCCTGCCAGTGACACGGCGACCGTCCTAATTAATATTCAAATAAAAAACACAAGTAACACACAGTTTGTTTCAAAAACTGGTTTCATGCATCAGATGCCAGCATCATCTGATCTGCGAAAATTACAGTAATTAGCAACGCCAGATAAATGCAACAAATTCAGATAAATTTTATCACTAAAAGTCAGCTGATGACACAAAAGTTACAATAATTTGACCTGGTGGCGCATTGTGTTGGGGAGGGGGATGTTAAAAGTACCTGTCGGTTCAGTAGTCAAGCACAAAGTAGTGTGCACTGGATTATGTTTACTGCAGGTTCGCTGGTTCGGTGTGTGATCAAAGCGCCACCGTGATAAGTGCCACGTTTGATTCGAAATTGGGGACTTGAGAACTGCATAAACATGTAAAAAACACGTGCGACCACAATTTTTTTACAAAGTGTCACAGGAGGAACGATTATCATTGGGGAATACGACAGGAACGTTCATTCAAAACAAATATGTGTCGTTAATATAAGCTCCTAAATGCGTGCTTGAAGAGCTATGAGCGCTTGTTGATATTTCATACCGTAAAAGAAATATCTTCTACTGCATGCTCTTTGTTTCCATATTTTGAAAGACCGTAGTATGGACGAAAATAAGAAAAACAAATCTCCAGTGTGCTCTGACGTGCACACCTTTGGAGCTATGAGCAGTTACTCATCCTCGATAGTGTGACACACGTCTCTTCTATTGTCAGTTTAAGGCCCATGTATACTTGACTTATTTGCTTAGAATGATAGTTGCTGTCATATTGTTGGATTTGATCGTTCCCACTGTGACACTCTGAATAAAGATAACATCGAAAAATTGTAAAAATCCTTAGAATTGGGACTCGCTCTGTTCATTTCAGAAAATCTGAGGATTTGTCTTCTATTTCGTAAATATCTCCAGTTCCTCCTCTCATCTATGATAAATGATTACACGCAGTGTGGATTGGGCGTATTCCCTTTCATCCAGCGCATTTATATTTCGATTCGAAGTATTAAACTACTCCATAGATACGACTTCAATATGAGTGCGAAAAAATTCTTCGTATTCTAAGGATGTAATTATCGTGGAATGTTGCTATGCAACTTTTTATCATACCTCAACTATTCCCGACCATTTGTTGTGCTCACCGAGAAAGTGAAAACGCGGGGGCTCTTTCGTGGCCTCATGGAAAAATCCAATGGAAGTACTTTGAACAGAAGAAGTAACAAATGTAACTCAAACGTTTCCTCCTTTGAAGACGATCACCACGATCTGAAGATATTCTGCAGCTACATAGCTAGCTTTAGAGCACCTATTTCTTTCCTGTTGTCTAAGACATTATTTAATTTAGCACAAAAATATGCTAGTAATAAACTGTGATTACACTACCACACTAAGAGTGTTTTTTTGCAACCCACTAATAAACTACAACAAAACTTGTTTCATAAAATAAGTAATCTAATACGTCTTATGTTGTATACATAATTTAGTTACGCTGGTTTGTTCTAATGTTACTGCTTCCGTTCCTAAAAGAAATTAATGAAAAACTAGCGGTCAGAATGTAAGAAATTATCAATGCTTTAATAATGCATAATAATGCATTGTTTTCACTTTTTCCACATAGTTCTCAAGATAGTTACGGAAGAGAAAATGGTGATCGCTGAAAATTTGTATTGTAATCCTCATAGCTACTGATACCCTATTAAAATAAGGAGTGATTACAGCTTTTCCTAGAAACAATGTCTTCTAAAGTTACTTTAAGTGTTGGTAATTTCTACTGACCGATTACAGCGCATAATTGTCTGGCTATCCTTCATTTATAATGTTCATAAAGGTAACAATGATAATAAACACGCGTTAATTATTTGGAACATTCTAGGCATGGTTCAGGGTCACAGTGTACAAATCCAGAGAGTCTAGGTTCGATCCCCATGAGTTTGTTACTGAACGCTTCTTTTAACTCTGTCAGTGATATAATAATTTGATAAATGTTAAGTCGCTAGAGGGTTCAAAGTTTTAATGGCTGAATAAGTGAGTTCAGAGTCGGTGGAAGACAAGAACACACCTGTTCCAGTAGGACGATAAATAGAACAGAATCAGGTGATCAAGTCAGCTTCAGGTACAGGACATATATCATGGTAACAGCTATATCATGTATAAACTACATTTTAGATGAAAAAAATTAACTTATTTGCGGCAAATAGCTTTTGACATGTCCGAAAGAACAGATACCAAAGCTTACCGGCCATTTGACCATCTTCTTCTGTGCGGATGCACGAACAGTGCCCGAACTCTTTCGGGAATCGGCAAAAAGTCGCGAGTAATGATTATAATGGGTAGGGACACTATGAATATAGTGCGGGACAATAAGTTGGGAATGTGGGTCTCACAGGAGGTGTGCAAGAGATAAGTCCCTGCAGTCGCACTATCCTCCGTGTCTTCGGTGGCTCAGATGGATAGGGCGTTTGTCATGTAAGCAGGAGATGCCGGGTTCGAGCCCAGTCGGGGCACACATTTTCATCTGTCCCCGTTGACTTATATCAACCCCTGTATGCAGCTAGGGGTATTAATTTAATTGTAATTTCATTATAACGAGCTGCATGTTCGGACATGTCCGAAAGAACAGATACCATCGTCATATACACAAAAATTTTGTACAGAAAAAAAAGTCAAGGGTAAAGTTTGACCCGCTGTGAAAGTGAGTAATTTTAAGCATTCTGAGTCTCATGTCTTTCCTAAGTGAATGTGAATTAACTACTCTACAATATGCCATTTCATAGAAGTTTCATATAGTTTCCACCGTGTGGCGTGGCAGTGTAAGTTAGCATTATCAGTATAACATGACAGATACTTTGACTATCAAAATGAAGTTAATACACGGCAGTGCGGGTCACTATAGTGATGGGCTAACTTTTGTAAGCGTATTGTCATATCTATGGCTTAGTTGCGGAGTATCTTTGCGGCAGCCCGTTTGCAGAGTCGATCTCGGGACATGTAATTGTTATGTTGTGTTGTGGGTAGCTCTGCAGGTGAGAGGTATTGTTATTATGGAAGTTCAAGTGTTACAACAAGTGCTATTACAGTAAAGTGATGAAATATGGAAGTGATTCAGAAGAAAGTGCGTAAGGATGTGTAATTAAAAATGTGCAGTGCAGCGATAACGTATTTGTATATCCTCTCGTTGCGTGTCGCACTGTACATCAATCATCTGCGCCGTGTTCGGCCTCTCAGAATGAACTGATGTGAATCAGTAAAAATTAGTTACCATAAAAGAATGCAACCAAGTGCCAGTGTCTTCTAGCGGGCATGAGAACGTGCGTTCGGTCATTGCGTTTCCACATCATCAACAATCAGACGCGCCGCGACGCTTACGCGCACGCTCGTACAAGTGAGAACTTGGTAGTTTACAGTACGCTTGTTCGCCCACTGCTTGAATACTGCTCAGCAGTGTGGGATCCGTACCAGATAGGGTTGATAGAAGATATAGAGAAGATCCAACGGAGAGCAGCGCGCTTCGTTACAGGATCATTTAGTAATCGCGAAAGCGTTACGGAGATGACAGATAAACTCCAGTGGAAGACTCTGCAGGAGAGACGCTCAGTAGCTCGGTACGGGCTTTTGTCAAAGTTTCGAGAACATACCTTCACCGAAGAGTCAAGCAGTATATTGCTCCCTCCTACGTATATCTCGCGAAGAGACCATGAGGATAAAATCAGAGACATTAGAGCCCACACAGAGGCATACCGACAATCGTTCTTTCCACGAACAATACGAGACTGGAATAGAAGGGAGGACCGATAGAGGTACTCAAGGTACCCTCCGCCACACACCGTCAGGTGGCTTGCGGAGTATGGATGTAGATGTAGAACTGAAATATTAACTGTATGAACAGTGTTATACCATTACTAGTGTCAAGGAGGACTGGTACCAAAATAAATCTGTGTGTGCGTGGCGAGCGTAAGAACTTCCGTTCGATTATTCGGCTTCCGCATCATCAACAATCATCCGCGCCGTGTTCGGTTACGCATACGCTCGTCCAAGTGATATTGCGGACAGATAATTATCTAAAAGTTAGCATAAACACTTGTGACTTAGAGTGTAAACAGTGCAACCTGTGATTTTCACATTGTCTCAGAATATAGATGTTCATACCAGACGTAGGACAGTGTTGTGTTTGATGTTGAGTGGTTCCCCTTACCTGCTTGCATATTTAGATACATAATTTCAGGCAGGTCGGTCAGCAGTGTGGAGCAGAAGAATACGACCGCCGCGGGATTATCAGGTACGTCGTGTGGACAGGGCGCACGGTCAGATGCGAAACCAGTTTAAGGTTCCCCCCCGCCTTTTGTACTCGCGGACGTGTTACACTTTGATATTGGCTTTAGATAAACTAAGAGGAAACTTGAACAAACTTAGATGTGGAAATAACGTGGGTTACTCTGGTACGAAGTTCAAATTTTTCTATTCAATAAGCGCACTTTAAGCTGTAAGGTAGATCAGCATTAAAGCCTGCTTTTGTTTTGTAAAACTGTAGAACCAACTTTATGTGTTTTGATTTCTTTAATGCATGGTACAAATATCAAATTAAGCTTGCTCACTAACCTATAATATAGTGCCAAAGTGAGCCTTGTGTATTTTGATAAGTAGTGCTGACACTTTATACGTGCAAGTATTTAATTTGACAGTCCTTTTTAGTGGCAAAGTGAGGTACTCTCTACTTGACTAGTGTGGCGTGCGTACTGTAAGACCTTCGGTACACACACCATCAGATTATTCGACTTGTCGCTCTAACGAAATAGGCGAGTGTCAGCAATATGTCTCGTGATCTTATCGTGGCGTGTTTATCTTCTGCCGTTAGGTCAGACGATAGAAATGCCACTTGCACGCTTAGAGTAGCCAATTGACGGTGACCAACTTTAAACAGAACTTGATTAATTTTCACACACTTTATGAAAATAATAAAAAGCATAGATATTACGTAACTTGATTCTGGATGCTGTTTACAATTGACAATCTGAAGTTCCTTTGGTCTTGGTACGTATTCTCACATATCTCTGACACTTGACAAAGTGTCTATTCATTTATCTTCATGGCTATGTACAGGAATATGATAATCTTATTAGGCGCAAACTGAAACTTGACTATAGACGGGTACAGACAAATGCAGACTAATGCAGACTGACTAATTGGAGGTCTGTACACTCGTTATAATACCTCACGCGTTCATGTATCACTGCGCGAGTGTGATTCGCGAGGAGAAAAGGTTCTACGTTAGCAGCAATCTCATAGCTGCATCACATATAAATAAGCGGATCAGCGGAAACAGAATTTGGTCCGTCTCTAAGTCTGCGCCATCTCGTAGTGCGGAGATGGACGAGCGCTGCGCCTGCGCTGTTGTGCTTAGCGGGGCGCGCTCTAGTGGGAAAGTTGTGTACGCGCTGACTACGTGGAACTATGTGCACAACAACTAGTCTATAGTCGACACTTTAGTTCCTGGCAAAGGGTTCACTGAACCACCTTCAGGCTATTTGTTTACTGTTCTGTCTGTGGGAAAACGATCACTTTGAGCTTTCTGTGTGCGCTCTGATTTCTATTTTATTACATTGACCATTTCTCCCTTTGTGGGTGCGCGTTGACAAAATATTTTAGCATTTAGCGAAAAGCAATGGTGGATGAAATTTTGTGAAAAAGTCACACAGCACTGGAAAACGCCTTTTTTAAAATTATTGGCACACCATATCCACGACACACCCCATCTGTTTCGTGATAATGAAAAGCAAGCTGCCCTTCTTCGAGATTTTCAGTGTCTTTTATCAGCCCTACCTGGTACAGATTCCTTTTTGGTACTAATGTGAATGACCTAACGCTTTTCATTATTTAGAGGCAACTGCTACTTTTCGCATGTTACGGGTATCTTGTCTAGAATAATCAAACTTTGCATTAGCTACTTTACTAGTGCCTGTAAGGTAGCTATGTGCATTTTTGTTTATCTTATAGAACAATATAGTTTGACAGTGGTTCCATGTGTGTTTTTTATTCGAAATCTTAGAGATATTATTTTAATTTTGGTAGAAAGACCAAATTTTCGTTCCTGATCATAAATACATAATTACACTTAAATATTAGGAAAGCAACCAGTGTGTGTGTGTGTGTGTGTGTGTGTGTGTGCGTGCGTGTGTGTGTGTGTGTGTGTGATTCAAGTAAGTCAGGCGAAGCTTTTGTATGTACCGACGTGAAAATACTGTAGAATTGGTAATACTTTTTTTTAGTGTGACGCTATTTTATGCAATTAAGGAAAAACTTATATATTTTTCGATGTTGGTATACTGTAATGTTAGGAATATTTGTGTTTTGTAGAATAACTTAGATGTGGAAATCTTTTATTTCAGGCTCAATACGGCCTTACAGCAAGGCTGGCACAGAGCTGTAACTGTGGATATTCACAAGTGATGCTTAAACCATAAATTAGATCACTAGTACCAAGTTATACCGATTTACGCAAAATTCAGGTGAAGCCTATATATTTTTTATTACTTTTGAGATAAAACCCTTCATAGGGTATGCAACCATGTTTGGCTCAATAGTATAATCCTTTCTTATCATTATGTATACCTAACATGGAAATACCGCGGCAATGTCATTATGTTTACAAGTACAATTAGAATTAGAGATCGTCCGAACACTTCAGAACATGCCATGATGACATCTACTCTGGGCCTGCTATGTGATCAACTGTTTCGATCTATTAGCCTGAAAATTACTGGGATATGACTGGCTACTTCGTTTTAATGATGGGTAAAATACTAAGCTCAGGTGGAAGGAAGAGGCAGGGGGATGGGTAGCGTGAGAGGAGGGCCATGATGGCATCGTAGCAAGAGTGGGTGTGGCAAATTTGGCGAAAATGGAAACATACTTTCGGAGACCTAGACTGAACAAAACTACACTAAGATAATTGATTTTCTTTCAGTTGAGTAATAGAGTAGTGAACAATTCCAGATCCATTTTGCTCACAGACTACTTCACCATAACCAGCAAAAAAAAAAAAAAAAAAAAAAATGGTTCAAATGGCTCTGAGCACTATGGGACTTAACTTCTGAGTTCTGAGGTCATCATTCACATAGACTTAGAACCACTTAAACCTAACTAACCTAAGGACATCACACACATCCATGCCCGGGGCAGGATTCGAACCTGCGACCGTAGCGGTCGCGCGGTTCCAGACTGTAGCGCCTAGAACCGCTCAGCCACTCTGGCCGGCCATAATCAGCAGTCAAAGTATCTAAGAGATACTGTCCTACAAGACGAGTCTGGAAAACAACCCAATGAAGACATGAGTCAGAAACAATACCATACATACTGGTAAACTGTGCCGAACAATCTGTGGCTCCAATGCTGAAATACGGTGTCTAATGGTGTATGTGGAAATCGCCCTGAAGCTATCCCACTGATACCTTCACTGTTGATGGAGTTAAATATCCCTGATCGGCGATTCACATGTGCGTTTTAAATTATTTGCTAACGATTAAGAATGTTCAATCTAATACGTGGCGGAAAAATGGGTGCACACTAAGTCCACCTGTTATCCTTGTTTTTGAAAAAGGAGAACTGAATAACTTTCGTAATTAACTAGGGATAAAAATTATAGACATAGCCTATAAGATATATGCTAGAATGAGTGGTAGCAATACGTGAAACACACCTTTTACAAGAACTGAATGGTTTCAGAAATCGAAGATTGTTCACATATAATGTGTTCAGTATGAAACGGTTAACACAAGAAAAGGTGCCAGTTCATTATGGAAAGGTAAATAGCTTCTACAGGTTACATAAAATCCTTTTATCTTGTAAATAGGGAAATACTATGGCGCATAATAGATAATCAACGTTATTCTAAGCATATTGCAAAGGTCCTGAACGTTATGTACACAGACATTAAAATAATGTTTAAAACAGATATAAAAATTTCAGATATATTACCTGTGAATCACGGCGTCACACAAGGGTGTAGTTTATCAACGACATTGTTTAATATATACATTTACGATATCTAAAAATGATGGAAACAAAGGGCACATACCTGATTACAGATATAGTATGGAACCATGACAATCAAAAGAAATTACAACGTGCCATATGTAAGTAATTCTGAGAGGCAAAGAATACAATATGGAAATCTCAATTAACGGAACATACACGCCTGGAAATTAAAATAAGAACACCGTGAATTCATTGTCCCAGGAAGGGGAAACTTTATTGACACATTCCTGGGGTCAGATACATCACATGATCACACTGACAGAACCACAGGCACATAGACACAGGCAACAGAGCATGCACAATGTCGGCACTAGTATAGTGTATATTCACCTTTCGCAGCAATACAGGCTGCTATTCTCCCATGGAGACGATCGTAGAGATGCTGGATGTAGTCCTGTGGAACGGCTTGCCATGCCATTTCCACCTGGCGCCTCAGTTGGACCAGCGTTCGTGCTGGACGTGCAGACCGCGTGAGACGACGCTTCATCCAGTCCCAAACATGCTCAATGGGGGACAGATCCGGAGATCTTGCTGGCCAGGGTAGTTGACTTACACCTTCTAGAGCACGTTGGGTGGCACGGGATACATGCGGACGTCCATTGTCCTGTTGGAACAGCAAGTTCCCTTGCCGGTCTAGGAATGGTAGAACGATGGGTTCGATGACGGTTTGCACTATTCAGTGTCCCCTCGACGATCACCAGTGGTGTACGACCAGTGTAGGAGATCGCTCCCCACACCATGATGCCGGGTGTTGGCCCTGTGTGCCTCGGTCGTATGCAGTCCTGATTGTGGCGCTCACCTGCACGGCGCCAAACACGCATACGACCATCATTGGCACCAAGGCAGATTCGTCCCTCCATTCACGCCTGTCGCGACACCACTGGAGGCGGGCCGCACGATGTTGGGGCGTGAGCGGAAGACGGCCTAACGGTGTGCGGGACCGTAGCCCAGCTTCATGGAGACGGTTGCGAATGGTCCTCGCCGATACCCCAGGAGCAACAGTGTCCCTAATTTGCTGGGAAGTGGCGGTGCGGTCCCCTACGGCACTGCGTAGGATCCTACGGTCTTGGCGTGCATCCGTGCGTCGCTGCGGTCCGGTCCCACGTCGACGGGCACGTGCACCTTCCGCCGACCACTGGCGACAACATCGATGTACTGTGGAGACCTCACGCCCCACGTGTTGAGCAATTCGGCGGTACGTCCACCCGGCCTCCCGCTTGCCCACTATACGCCCTCGCTCAAAGTCCGTCAACTGCACATACGGTTCACGTCCACGCTGTCGCGGCATGCTACCAGTGTTAAAGACTGCGATGGAGCTCCGTATGCCACGGCAAACTGGCTGACACTGACGGCGGCGGTGCACAAATGCTGCGCAGCTAGCGCCATTCGACGGCCAACACCGCGGTTCCTGGTGTGTCCGCTGTGCCGTGCGTGTGATCATTGCTTGTACAGCCCTCTCGCAGTGTCCGGAGCAAGTATGGTGGGTCTGACACACCGGTGTCAATGTGTTATTTTTTCCATTTCCAGGAGTGTAGATACGGCGTTTAAAGGAGTTGGGCCAGTCAGAAAAGAAATTATTATCAATACCAACATAATTAGAAATGTTAACAGTCTTAATTATTTAGGAAACCATATATTTAATCAGCATAATAGAGACGAAGACAACATGAATCAGTTTCAGTATATGTGTGGCACTATTTACAGAACCTTAAAAAACGGATTTAGAAAGGTAACAAAAAGGAAGTACGTGAATGAAACGTGGGTTCTCACAGAGAGGGATAAGAGCAAAATACGGGAAGCTGAAATGAGATTTCTAGGAACAGTGAAAGTTGCACACCCCAAGACCGGATTGAGAATAAACAAATTAGAGAACAACTGCATGTTCAAGGGATAAAGCACACAGCAGAGAAACATTTAAAGAGGTGAAAAGAGCATGTGAGCAGATTACCAGACGAGAGACTCACGAGGAACAAACGAACCGACGGAAATACCATGGTAGGTCAATAATGAGATGGGCTCAACATTAATCCTTAAAGACGGAACAGTTAGCCTGATCCATGGAAGTGACGATGATGATTATTTTCCTTAAATATTTTGGGTAGAATTGCGTGTTGGTTCTTTCCAAATAGCATGACGGATTTCCTAACATACTCCTTCTCAAACTGAGTTTGCTCCGTCTCTAATCTTCGTCTGTTTTCAAGAGTGGCCTGATGAAGCTACCTCTGTGAATGGTTAAGACAAAGCATGGTAAATGCAAAAATTCCTGGATAGTGTTCTGGAACAGCACAAAATTTAACTTGTCACAGTATATTCATAATTCATGAAATGTATTCGCATTTGCGAGTAGGATAACCATCGCCTGTATAATAGGATGACGTCAATGAAAATTTATGGAGGATCGGTTCTCGAATCCGGACATCCCGCTTATCGCGAGTGATCGTCTTACCATTAAGTTATCCGAGCGCGATCCACGGCCAGAACCACATTCGCTGTCAAGCGTGTGCCTACAACCTTCACTCGCACATTCATTACGTATATTCCCGTACAAAGGAGACATTTTAATTGGAAGTCGCTTGCCGGTGTCGGCGAATAAATACGGTACTGCAGTGCCTATATTGCTCAGAAGTAGAATGCAAAAATCCTTCGGATATAAATGCAACGCTGGGCAATCGACTTTCTGTGAAACGTCTCCCCTGTACGGGAATATACAGGGTGGTCCATTGATCGTGACTGTGCCAAATATCTCACGAAATAAGCGTCAAACGAAAAAACTGCAAAGAACGAAACTTTTCTAGCTTGAAGGGGGAAACCACATGGCACTATGGTTGGCCCGCTAGATGGCGCTCCCATAGGCCAAACGGATTGCAACTGTGTCTTTTTAAATAGGAACCCCCATTTTTATTACATATTCGTGTAGTACGTAAAGAAATATAAATGTTTTAGTTGGACCTCTTTTTTCGCTTTGTGATAGATGGCGCTCTGATAATCACAAACATATGGTTCACAATTTTAGACGAACAGTTGGTAACAGGTAGGTTTTTTAAATTAAAATACATAACGTAGGTATGTTTGAACATCACATCTAGAGGGTTGGATCCCCTCCTTCGAAAGCGTCAGATTGCAAAGCCTGGGCTACTCTCAGGGTGGAATCTCCGTCTTCGAAGATTGTGTGTGTGTGTGTGTGTGTGTGTCTGTCTGTCTGTCTGTCTGCCCGCTGCTGTCACTGTTCGTTCGTTCGTCCGTCCGTCCGTCCGCCCGCCTGCTGGCTGTCCATCGCCGTCGTCGCAACCGCTGCCGCCGCCGCCTGCTGTTCGTCCGTCTGTTCGCCGCCGACGCCGACGCCGACGCCGCCTGCTGTTCGCCGCTGCCCATCGCCGACGCCGACGCCGCCTGCTGCACGTCCGTCTGTCCGTCGCCGTTCGTCTGCAATGAGTACTCCCACCTCCACCGTCATCTACACCTCCCCCTCCCCCTCTCCCACAGTCACTTCCTGGAGTGCCGCCTCTGGCCTCCCTCCTTCCACCTCCTCTTCCCTTCCCCCACTAACCCACCCCCCTATCTCCTCCCCTGCTGTATACCCACACCTCTACACCCTTCCTCCAGCCTCCACACCCTCAACAGCTCCCACTACTACCCCCGCCCTCACGTACGCCTCTGCTGCCGCCCCTCAGGTGGTTGGCTTCCCCTCTCTCACCGACCCCGTCGCTTCGTCTTCTGCATCTCCCGCACGCATCACGTCGCGCCGAGCCACCATCGCCACCACTGAACCAGCTGCTTCTCCCGGTGCCTCCACTACGCCACAGGGATCTGCCACCCGCCACCTCCCTCTCCTCCCCGTCCCTCTCCCCTCCTCCCAGCCTCCAGTCTCCAAAAAACCCCAAAAGCGCGTCCTTACCGACTCTGCTCCCGCCACTTCCCACAAAAAATCAACACCACCTCCCCCTCCCCCTGCCGTCACCATGGACACCACCCCTCCTCCTGCCACCCCTACCTTGGCCCCCACCCTCCACACCTTTGTCCTGTCAACTCCCGATCCTAAGTGCCTCGACGCTCGTACCCTCACCAAGGAAATACGAAAGTACTTACCTGGTGCTCACATCTCCCAACTCATTCCCCGCAGGGACTCAGTCCTTATCAAGTCCCCGTCCCCATCCTTTCACACAGACCTCCTGCGAAAACTCCCACGAGTTATGTTTGGCCCCCACGCCTCTCTGACACCCTTCCTTTCCGCTTCCACTCCTCGTCAGCCCCAGCCTCCCCGTCGCCCCCCCCACCTACACCGCTGTGATCACCAAGCTCAGCCCGGTGATCACAGAGGATGAAGTGTTGGTAGAACTGAACTCCCACCCGGACTTGGAAATCCGCTCTGCCCGCCATATCCACAATGCCTCTGGTCCCACCTACCTCATGCAGGTATTCTCAGAGTCTGCCCCATCCATAGACCATCTCCTCACCCAGGGTGCCCTGATATACCACCGTCGCCACCCTGTTGAATCCTCCAAATCCCCTCCCCAATCCTACCGTTGCCAGTGGTGCCTGATGTACAATGTCCACCTGACTCCCAACTGCAAAAACACCCCCACCTGTCCCCATTGCAAGGCCTCCCACTTTCTCAAGAACTGCCCCAACCTCGCTGCTCCTCCTTCCTGTAATACCTGCAATGGCCCCCATCCCACATACTCCCACAAGTGTAAAGCTAAACCCCCTCCAGCCACCCCTGAACTTACAGTCCCAGTTCGTCCCGTCAATCCTCCTGTCCATCCTAACAATTCCCTCCATCCACCCCTCATGGCTGAGGACATCATCCGGTTCATTACCGTTGTACTCCAAAACATTCACCCTTTTCAGCACCCACACACCTTCCAACAAATATCCCTTGCTGCTCGCTCTGTTTTCCACCTGAACACCTTCGCCACTTACTCCCACAACCAAGCCCACTTCACCTTCACCCGCCTCGACACCCTAGTTTAAATCTCTTCCCTTCCCTCTCTTCCCCCCCTCCTTCCTGTCATGGCGCAGCACGAGTCTCGCATCCTCTTCCAGAACATTCGCTCCTTCCGCTCCAACAAATACCTCCTCATGCACACCCTCTCCCAGCACCAGGTCGACACCTTCCTCTTGACCGAAACCTTTCTCCAGCCCCACCATTCTATCCGCACCTCCCCCTATATCCTCCACCGCACTGATGCTCCTGGTCCTCGTGTGCAGGGTGGAGTTGCAATTGGCCACCTTAAGCATATCCCCATCCGGCCACAACCTCTCCTCAATGACCCCACTGAACACCTTATCCTTAGCGTCTTCTTCCCCTCCCTCACCATTACCTGTGCCACCATCTATGTCCGCTCCACTGATCCTCTTCCTTATGACTTCATCTCACACACTGACCACACCTTCTCCACCTATGTGATTGCCGCCGACCTCAACATCCATAGCCGCACTCCTGCTGCCCTTCGGCGGTGGCATCAGTTCCTCTCCACAATCCAGGGTGACCTTGTTCCCATTCCCCAGCACACCCGACCCGAAAGTAACACCACCCCCGATGTTGTCATTGCCTCCGCCAACCTCCTTGGGCGTATCACTGTCGCCGTCCTTGACCCCACAGGTAGCGATCACCTCCCTGTCCTTCTCACCATAACGTCTACAAACCGCCCCCCTCCGGCTCCGCAACCTGCACCCCCTCCCAAGGTCGTCCATGACTATCGCCGTGCCAACTGGGATGCCTACCGAGACTCCATCTCCGCCCAGGTCGAAAGCCACCCTCTTACCTATCGCCATCCTGACGACATCATCTGCGCCTCGTCCTTCCTTCAGACGGTAATTACTGACGCCGTGGAGGCCCATGTTCCTACTAAAACCATCCACCCACACCGTCCCACTCTCCCTCCGTGGGCTGTCCTCCTCCTCCGTGAATCCCGCCGCCTCTATCGCTCCTTCCTCCGCACTCGTGACAGGGATACACTCCAACGCCACCGGCAAATACAGCGACACGTACGGAACCTTATTACAGCAACGAAACGCCGGGACTGGCGCCAGACCTGCACCCGACTCAATGCCACCCTCCCTATCAACTCCTCCAAGTACTGGTCCACCTTCCATCGTCTTACTGGTTCCCTTTCCGCTCCCCACTACCCCCTTCTCCATAACGATCGCCCCCTTCCAGACAACCTCAGTAAGGCCAATCACTTCGCTTCCCACCTTTCCGAGGTCTTCTCCATCCTCGATGATCCCCACTTTGATTATTCTCTTTTCCCCACTGTCATGGAACGTGCTGATACCTCAGTCGCTCCACTTGCTCCTAGTCTCCAGTACTTGGGGCAGTTGCCCCCCTCCGACGTCAACACTCCCATCACAGCACAAGACATTAAACTTCTCCTCCAGTCCAAACGCAACACGGCCCCTGGTCATGACTGTGTCACCTACCGTCACCTTCGAGAAAGCCCCTATTCCTTCCTAACTGTCCTCGCCCATCTCTATAATGTCATCCTCTCTACTGGCTTCTACCCTGACGTGTGGAAGACCTCCTGCGTCCTCCTATTCCTCAAACCCAACAAACCCCCTTCTGCCGCCTCTTCCTATCGTCCCATCTGCCTCACCTCCGTCTTCAGTAAGGTCTTTGAATCCATCCTCTCCCACCGTATCCATCGGCACCTTGCTCAACACCACCTCCTCCCCCTTACCCAGTGTGGCTTCCGACCCTCCTTCTCTGCTGACGACCAACTCCTCAACCTTGTTCACCTTCTGTCCCTCCAGCTCAACTCCCGTCGCTCCGCCATTTTTGTTTCCCTTGACCTCCAAAATGCCTATGACCGTGTATGGCATCCCGGCCTCCTCTTTAAACTCCAAACCTACGCCCTGCCTATCAATTTTGTCCGTCTGGTCGCTTCCTTCCTCTCGCACCGTGCTTCCTATGTCACCCTCCACAACACCAACTCCCGCATCTTTTATCCCACGGCTGGCGTCCCCCAGGGTTCTGTCCTCTCCCCTCTCCTTTATCTCTTGTATACAGCTGATATGCCCAAGCCACCCCCACCAGTCCACCTTCTCCAATATGCTGATGACACCGCCTTCCTGGCTCTCTATCCTACCCTTCAACGGTCTCAACTTACCCTCCAAACCCACCTTAACCAGTTCACCACTTGGTGTAACCAGTGGCTCCTCCGTCTCAACCCCTCGAAAACCCAGGCAATCATCATAGGCCGCACCACTCGCTCCTTTCGCCTCCACGATTTCTACCTCACCCTTTATGGTCGTCCTATCCAACTCACCCCCACCCTGAAATACCTTAGCCTCACCCTTGACCGACACCTCACCTGGACCCCTCATCTCCTGACCATCCAGCAGAAAGCCCATTCCCGCCTCCGCCTGCTGAAACTCCTGTCCGGCCGGACATGGGGATTGCATCCTTCTACCATCCTCCACACCTACAAATCCCTCATCCGTCCTATCCTCTGTTATGCCAGCGTCGCCTGGATCTCCGCCCCCACCCGCTTTTACAAGGCTCTCCAAATCCTTGAACGCCATGCGCTCCGCCTTGCCTTCCGTATCTGCCTTCCTTCCCCCACACGGCTCCTGTATGAACTGATCCCCTTCCCCCACCTCCTCTTGTTCCTCCAACATCTCCGCATCCTTTACATTGTTCGCAGGGTTGATCCCCCCCACCCTCTGGTTTCCTCCTTCCTCTCCACCCCCCGCCCGTTGCCGCGCCTCTATCGCTGTATCCCTCCCTCTCTCCATCTCCACACCCTCCATCTCCTTCATCAGGGCAATTTCCAACGCCTCCCCCTCCCGGATGACGAATTTCGCCGTGACATATACCCTTCCTTCCAACTATAACCCGGCCTTGTTCCCCCCCCCCTCCCCAGGGCCCCCTTCTCCTCTTTCCTCCTTCTCCCAGAGCGGATTTTCCTCCATCCCCCTCTCCCCTGAGACCCTGCACCCCATACTTGCCTCTCTCCTTCCCACATCCCTCCCTACCTGGCCCTCTTCCGCACGCCCCCCATTCCCCTCCCCCGTCTCTTCCCCTCCCTCCCTTCTTCAGGTCTCCCTCATCTCCTTGAACCTGGCAGATCCTCTGTATTGATCATCATCAGTGTGCCACGTCAGTGTTGTGTTTAGTGCTGTTTCTCGTGTGCGTCAAGAGGTGTGATTTTAATTGAGTACTGCCTTGAGGTTCGCCGTCAATGTTACGTTGTGTGCTATGCCATCCGTCAACACCTTTATGCTCCAGTCATACTGTGCCTTGTGTTCTTTTAATCGTCGCAGTGTGTGGCTTTCTGTGTGTGCTACTTTTAAACAGTTTTTTATCTCCGTTTTACAGTCACCCCGTTTTTTGTATATTGCCTTCCATGATGTTCTCCCTTTTTTATATCTATGTTCGCCTTCTTCTCTCCTTTGCTGTTTTTCAATGTCTTCTATTATTTTGTTCTATGTCTTTCGGCTGAAGAGCAGCGCATATGCTGCTGCCAGCCCGCCCCGATGGGGAATTGAAATACAATAAAGAAAAAAAAAAAAATTGAACATTTTATTTCGGTTGATCCAATGTGATACATGTACCTTTGGGAACGCATGCTGTTACAGCATGATTACCTACAAATACCACATTAATGCAATAAATGCTCAAAACGACGTCTGTCAGCCTCAATGCATTTGGCAATACGTGTAACGCCGTTCCGCTCAACAGCGAGTAGTTCGCCTTCCATAATATTCACACATGAATTGACAATGCGATGACGCATGTTGTCATGCGTTGTCGATGGATCACGATAGCAAATATCCTTCAACTTTCTCCACAGAAAGAAATCCGCGGACGTCAGATCCGGTGAACGTGCGGGCCATAGGTTGGTGCTTCGACAACCAATCCACCTGTCATGAAATTATCTATTCAATACCGCTTCAACCGTACGCGAGCTATTTGCCGGACATCCATCATGTTGGAAGTACATCGCCATTCCGTCATGCAGTGAAACATCTTGTAGTAACGTCGGTAGAACATTACGTAGGAAATCAGCATACGTTGCACCATTTAGATTGTCATCGATAAAATGGGGGCCAATTATGATTCAGGTGGCTCTGAGCACTATGAGGCTTAACATCTGAGATCATCAGTTCCCTAGAACTTAGAAGTACCTAAACCTAACTAACCTAAGGACATCACACACATCCATGCCCGAGGCAGGATTCGAACCGGCGACTGTAGCGGTCACGTGGTTCGAAACTGTAGTGCCTAGAACCGCTCGGCCATTCCGGCCGGCGGGGGCCAATTATCCTTCCTCCCATAACGCCGCACCATACATTAGCCCGCCAGGGTTGCTGATGTTCCACTTGTCGCAGCCATCGAGGATTTTCCGTTGCCTAATAGTACATATTATGCTGGTTTACGTTACCGCTGTTGGTGAATGACGCTTCGTCGCTAAATAAAACGCGTCCCGTAATTTCTCTTGTGCCCAGAGGCCGAACTGTACACGACGTTCAAAGTCGTCGCCATGCAGTTCCTGGTGCATAGAAATATGGTGCCGTTGCAATCGATGTTGATGTAGCATTCTCAACACCGATGTTTTTGAGATTCTCGATTCTTGCGCAATTTGCTACTGATTTGCGGATTAGCCGGGACTGTAGCTAAAACACCTACTTGAGCATCATCATTTGTTGCAGGTCGTGGTTGACGTTTCACATGTGGCTCAACACTTGCTGTTTCTTTAAATAGCGTAAATATTCAGCGAACGGCCCGGACGCTTGGATGATGTCGTCCAGGATACCGAGCAGCATACATAGCACACGCCCGTTGGGCATCTTGATCACAATAGCCATACATCAACACGATATCGACCTTTCGCGCAATTGGTATACGGGCCATTTTAACACGGGTGATGTATCACGAACTAAATACCATCCGCACTGGCGGAGTGTTACGTGATACCACGTACTTATACGTTTGTGACTGTTACAGCGCCATCTATCACAAAACGAAGAAAGTGGTCCAACTAAAACGTTCCCATTTCTTTACGTACTACACGAATATGTAATAAAAGTGGGGGGTTCCTATTTAAAAAAGAAACAGAGTTGATATCAGTTTGACCTATGGCAGCGCCATCTAGCGGGCCAACCATTCGCCCTTTTGTTTTCCCCCTTCAAGCTAGACGAGTTTCGTTCTTTGTAGTTTTTAAGGTTGATGCTTATTACGTTAGATATTTAGCCCGGTCACTATCAATGGACCACCCTGTACATAACGGATGTATGCGTGCCGGTTGTAGAGTTGTGGCTGATGAGGTACGGAATTTTGTGTCTGGCGCCAAAGGGTACTCGGCTAGCCTACTGGTAAGGCGACCGCTCGCGATAAGCGGGAAATCCGGGTTCGAGTCCCGATACGGCAGAAATTTTCGTTGTCTATGCATGCATGTCCAAAGGAACTTCACATCGTACTTCTGAACAACATAGACACTGCATTATTGCGTTCGTGATTCTGCTGTGTCTAATAAGAAAAAGTGCTAATAACCACTGACCTGCGACTATACCTGTGCTAACTAAATGCGCCCCTAATAAGCTAGTGGTCAGGTTGCCGGCAGCTCCGAGTTCGCCGACAAGAGCATCTGTGCCATAAACAGCCAGCGCGGTGAAAATTATTACCTCGTAAGTTGGACACCTAGTATTTGCGAGCCGGTCTCGCGGTAGCGCGTCGTAGTGATTGTTTAAGCCCGGAGATCATAAAGTGTACACTGGCCAGGTTGAGTTGCCATCGAAGTTGCGCCGTTAGCCCGCCCAGCAACTTTCTGCGTATCTCTCTCACATTATCGCGGCTGAGCGCGCGGCGCCGTTCCCCAGGGCACTGTTGCTCACGCCTCTTTAAGTATTCAGCACGCATTTCGGGGATGTGGCCGCCTCCCCCGCTGTCGGTGCGTGCACGATAAAGCAACCAACACTCCCGCTTCTTCCGGACGAAAATTTGAGTTTCCTGTCGACTGGTGCGCTTAATCTGGCATTACAGGATTTTATTTGGTTACTAGCTACCCGCCCCAGATTCACACGAGTAGCACTAAATGCCTGTGACCGGACTACTTGTTTGTAATATGTAGTAAGTAACGAGATAATGACTGGTGCTCCTGATCAGAGTTACGACTTGCCTCGCTTTCGGAAGGAGATTTCACA
The DNA here is from genome assembly GCF_021461385.2 of Schistocerca piceifrons. Lineage (NCBI taxonomy): Eukaryota > Metazoa > Arthropoda > Insecta > Orthoptera > Acrididae > Schistocerca > Schistocerca piceifrons. Next base: position 1,160,879,778 of record NC_060138.1, on the reverse strand, counting down.
GAGCCTGTTACAACTTTATGTTTTCAAGAACCCTAGTCTTCAGCCTTTCTGGTGTATTGAGAAAGGATAGAATGTTTTCTAGCCATTTTTTCCGTGAACGAAACTAAATTAAAATGTAATGTTTAGGCATCCAAATCACAAGACAAACTCAATAAATTCCTTTCTTTTCTTTATTGTTATTTCAATTGCGCGCAACAGCGAGAGGCTGCCAGCGGCCAAAAACCGCTCTTCAGTCAAAAATTACAGAATCTGTATTTAAATACGGCCTTGCCGCAGTGGTAACACCGCTTCCCGTCAGATCACTGAAGCTAAGCGCTGTCGGGCTGGGCTAGCACTTGGATGGGTAACCTTCCGATCTGCCGAGCGCTGTTGGTATGAGGGGTGCACTCAGCCTTTGTGAGGCAAACTGAGGAGCTATTTGATTGAGCAGTAGCGGCTGCGATCTCGGAAACTGACATATGACCAGGAGAGCGGTGTGCTGACCACATGCCCCTCCATATCCGCATCCAGTGATGCATATGGTCTGAGGATGACACGGCGGCCGGTCGGTACCGTTGGGAATTCATGGCCTGTTCGGGAGGAGTTTAGTTTTTTTTAAACGTATGAATGGAGATTTTTTTCTTTATTGTTATTTTAATACCTTACAAAAGGTAGGCTGGCAGCGGCCTATCTACGCCACCCTTCGGCCACAGTAAAACAGACAGTAAACATGGAGACAGAAAAACAGACATATATGAATGGCAAAAAGAGGAGACATACATAATAAAATGACATGAAGGCGGTCGCGGAAGGCACTGGTTATACAAGTAAGGTCAGCAGTGCACAGAAATGTAGACATATAGTTTCACATGTGAACAAAGCAGGACACTGAAGAAGAACACTGACGCACTTAGACGAAGAGAACATTGTACCACATTGGTGATCATCTTTGGCGCTCTGAACACACTGAGGACATTGGGGGGGGGGCTGCTACTGGGTGCAGGAGACAGACAGGGGGGAAGGAGGGGGAAGAAGCCAATGGGCTAAAGGAATAGTGAGAGGAAGGGAGAGGGCATGGTCGGGTGTGGAAGCCAGGGGTGGGGGGGGGGGGAGGAAGTGGGAGAACTGGGAGGGAGGAGGGGGAGGTAGAAAGGAAGGCAAGGAAGGAGAGAGGGGGCACTGGAGGAAAAGGGGGGAAGGTAGGAAAGGAAGGGATGGATTAGAGCTGATAGGAAGAGTATATGGATGGAATGAGGAGGAAGGGGGAGTTGGCGGAAGTCCCCTTGGGTAAGGGTGTGGAGAGTGTGAAGATGTAGGTGGGACGCAAGAGTATAGGTGCGGCAGCAGGATGGGGTGGGAGAGGATGGGAGAGACAAGTGGGTGGGGAGGATCGAGCTTGTGGGAGGTGTAGAGGATCCGTATCTGTTCAAGGAAAAGGAGGAGGTGCAGGAAAGGGATCAAGTCGTAAATGATCTGCATGGGGGAGGGGAGACGGTTGTGATAGGCGAGGTGGAGTGCATGGCATTCAAGGATTTGAATTAGGTGGGAGGGGCTGATATCCAGGTGGGGTGGGCATAAAAAAGGATGGGGTGGATGAAGGACTTTGAATGGTGACAATAGCAGATCATTTTGTAAAAAATATATAGGTGAACGGTAGTGATGATTTTTACATAAAGCAAGTGACAATAAACGAGGATTTGTAAAATACACAGAGATAAAAATACTGATCGTTTTTAAAACTCATTTGACGATTTTATGTTACAGTCAAAATAAAGTCACTCTTAAACGTAAATGATGCCATGGTGACAGAAAATCCATCTGTCACTGACTTAAAAAAAAAAAAAAAACACTTACAGCTCCACCTATTGGTGTTTTGTGTACTGCGAAACTAGCAACGCCATCTGTTGGTCATTTTGTGTGCTACGCCGCAATTATCGTGTCACTGAGGTAAAAGTCCGAACTACAAATTTGGGTAGACGATATTAGACAAACGTTAGATTACGATAACTCTGTTCCGCATTCTGACTGATGAAATCAAGCCTGTATGCTTCTCCAAGCCACGCTCAGTTTACCAGTGAAAACATCATAAAAATCGTGTAGTATTTTTGGAAATGTGCGTGTACAAACAGTCAACTAAACAGACACGACGGTTTAATAGTTGTATTATAAGTACTCATGCAGATACAAAAATATATTATGCTAATTGTTGTTTACGTTATAGCCAGAAAAGGAACCGCCAGATTGTATTGTAGCAGACGTAGAGCAAGCGTCCCGTTTTCTATAGTCTTGCGAATTAGTTAAACTCTTGTAATACTTTTGGTAACAAAAATAATCGCTGTCGGTCACATCTCCTGTTATCACCAGCGAGATACAGTAGCTACGAGCACATCATCCAGTGTACTCTGTGTTCTAGATATATACCACTTCATATGCACTAGGGTTTCGAGCTTTTGTCTGGGACTTACTACAAAGCAGAGTATTGTACGCTGGTGCACTTTTCACACTTCTGCTTCTAGTCAGCCCTGTAATAGAAGGATAACGTATTTTCTTATTCGATTTCTAAAGGTAACTATTAACTTTTTCTGAAACTACAAAACTTACTTCGTAAAATTAAAGTTTTTCCAAATTTGAGAACATGTTCCAAGGTACAACATGGCCGTGTACCTAGGAACAAACATTCTGTTGAAATTTAAAAGCCATGCAATCGAGTAAATCTTGCCAATACTGCATTTAATAGTCTCTGTGTTACCATACGCCAATAATCAGTAGGTAAAATCAAATTAACAGAAGTGTTATCAAACGCCAATGAAGAGTTAAATACATTTGGAAATAAAAGCTGTTACACATATTTCCATTCTAGGACAGGTAAAATTATTACGAAATTATAGCTCAGTTTTGCAGCTATCACATCTTCCTGGGCAATAGATACTGTGTTTGAAGGTAGAAGATGATGCATGACCAGCTATGTATGGCGTAACTGTACATGTTTAATAAATAGTTATAAAATATATAACAGTTTTCTCACCATAACATTCTGTATCTCAAGAATTAACAACGTAGTTCAAATAGCTTTAAACTATGCAACTATATAAAGACAAGTCGTTGTTTAAGGTGTTGTTGTGGTTTTCAGTCCAGAGATTGGTTCGATGCAGCCCTCCATGCTACTCTATCCTGCGCTAGCTGCTTCATCTCCAAGTAGCCATTGCAATTTACTTCCTTCTGAATCTGCTTAGTTTATTCATATCTTGGTCTCCCTCTACGATTTTTACCTCCACGCTGCCCTCCACACTGAATTGGTGATCCCTTGATGTCTCAGAACATGTCCTACCAACCGAACAATTCATCTAGCCAAGTTCTGCCACAAATACCTCTTCTCCCCAATTATATTCAGTACCTTCTCATTAGTTACGTGATCTACCCATCTAATCTTCAGCATTCTTCTGTAGCACCACATTTCGAAAGCTTCTATTCTCTTCTTATACAAACTAGTTATCGTCCATGTTTCACTTCCATATGTAGCTACACTACATACAAATACTATCATAAAAGGCTTCCTGACACTTAAATCTATACTCGAAGTTAACAAATTTCTCTTCTTCAAAAACGCTTTCCTTGCCATTGCAAGTCTATATTTTATATCTTCTCTACTTCGAACACCATAAGTTATTTTGATCCTGCAATAGCAAAACTCATCTACTACTTTGAGTGTCTCATTTCCTAATCTAATTCCATCAGCATCAGCTGATTTAATTAGACTGCTTTCCATTATCCTCGTTTTGCTTTTGTTGATGTGCATCTTATATCCTCCTTTCAAGACACTGTCTATTTCGTTCAGCTACTCTTCCAGGTCTTCTGTTGTCTCTGACAGAATTACAATGTCATCCGCCAACCTCAAAGTTTTTATTTCTTCTCAATGGATTTTAATTCCTACTCCAAATTTTTCTTTTGTTTCTTTGACTGCTTGCTCAATATACAGAGACCCAGTGGTTAGAGATGTCTCTCTCATTACCCGTATACAAATAATTCCAACCATTTTACCTACTTATTTTAATCGACTTCTGTTCACAATCAGCTGGGGAGGGGGCCGGGGAGGAGTCGAAGGAAACTGGAACAGAGGAATAGATGAATGGAGTGAGGGAGAATGAGTAGATGGACAGACAGAGAGGAGAGGAGGTAACACACAGAGACAGGAGGGGGAGGGGGGCAGGGGGAGGAGATAGTAAAGAGAGGGGCGAGGAAAAAATGGATAGGGTAAGGGGGAATGGATACTAGTACGTGTATACATATTTGGCAACTGAGAAACATTGCCAAGTTCACTCGTATATTATACAGCTTTTCAATTTGTAGGAAGTGAAATATTGACAGATACTGCGCTAAACACAGGCTAGTGTCTGAGAACAAGGAAAACTGTAGAAATTGGTGGGAGCTGCTTATGGCAGTGTTGTTGTTGTTGTTGTTGTTGTTGTGGTCTTCAGTCCTGAGACTGGTTTGATGCAGCTCTCCATGCTACTCTATCCTGTGCAAGCTTTTTCATCTCCCAGTACCTACTGCAACCCACATCCCTCTGAATCTGCCCAGTGTATTCATCTCTTGGTCTCCCTCTACGATTTTTACCCTCCACGCTGCCCTCCAATACTAAATTGGTGATCCCTTGATGCCTCAGAACATGTCCTACCAACCGATCCCTTCTTCTGGTCAAGTTGTGCCACAAACTTCTCTTCTCCCCAATCCTATCCAATACTTCCACATTAGTTATGTGATCTACCCATCTAATCTTCAGCATTCTTCTGTAGCACCACATTTCGAAAGCTTCTATTCTCTTCTTGTCCAAACTATTTATCGTCCATGTTTCACTTCCATACATGGCTACACTCCATACGAAAACTTTCAGAAATGCCTTCCTGACACTTAAATCAATACTGGATGTTAACAAATTTCTCTTCTTCAGAAACGCTTTCCTTGCCATTGCCAGCCTACATTTTATATCCTCTCTACTTCGACCATCATCAGTTATTTTGCTCTCCAAATAGCAAAACTCCTTTACTACTTTAAGTGCCTCATTTCCTAATCTAATTCCTTCAGCATCACCCGACTTAATGAGACTACATTCCATTATCCTTGTTTTGCTTTTGTTGATGTTCATCTTATATCCTCCTTTCAAGACACTGTCCATTCCATTCAACTGCTCTTCCAAGTCCTTTGCTGTCTCTGACAGAATTACAATGTCATCGGCGAACCTCAAAGTTTTTATTTCTTCTCCATGAATTTTAATACCTACTCCGAATTTTTCTTTTGTTTCCTTTACTGCTTGCTCAATATACAGACTGAACAACATCGGGGAGAGGCTACAACCCTGTCTTACTCCCTTCCCAACCACTGCTTCCCTTTCATGTCCCTCGACTCTTATAACTGCCATCTGGTTTCTGTACAAATTGTAAATAGCCTTTCGCTCCCTGTATTTTACCCCTTCCACCTTTAGAATTTGAAAGAGAGTATTCCAGTCAACATTGTCAAAAGCTTTCTCTAAGGCTACAAATGCTAGAAACGTAGGTTTGCCTTTCCTTAATCTTTCTTCTAAGATAAGTCGTAAGGTCAGTATTGCCTCACGTGTTCCAGTGTTTCTACGGAATCCAAACTGATCTTCCCCGAGGTTGGCTTCTACTAGTTTTTCCATTCGTCTGTAAAGAATTCGTGTTAGTATTTTGCAGCTGTGACTTATTAAGCTGATAGTTCGGTAATTTTCACATCTGTCAACACCTGCTTTCTTTGGGATTGGAATTATTATATTTTTCTTGAAGTCTGAGGGTATTTCGCCTGTCTCATACATCTTCCTCACCAGATGGTAGAGTTTTGTCAGGACTGGCTCTCCCACGGCCGTCAGTAGTTCCAATGGAATATTGTCTACTCTGGGGGCTTTGTTTCGACTCAGGTCTTTCAGTGCTCTGTCAAACTCTTCACGCAGTATCATATCTCCCATTTCATCTTCATCTACATCCTCTTCCAATTCCATAATATTGTCCTCAAGTACATCGCCCTTGTATAGACCCTCTATATACTCCTTCCACCTTGCTGCTTTCCCTTCTTTGCTTAGAACTGGGTTTCCATCTGAGCTCTTGATATTCATACAAGTCGTTCTCTTATCTCCAAAGGTCTCTTTAATTTTCCTGTAGGCGGTATCTATCTTACCCCTAGTGAGATAGGCCTCTACATCCTTACATTTGTCCTCTAGCCATCCCTGCTTAGCCATTTTGCACTTCCTGTCGATCTCATTTTTGAGACGTTTGTATTCCTTTTTGCCTGTTTCACTTACTGCTTTTTTATATTTTCTCCTTTCATCAATTAAATTCAATATTTCTTCTGTTACCCAAGGATTTCTCCTAGCCCTCGTCTTTTTACCTACTTGTTCCTCTGCTGCCTTCACTACTTCATCCCTCAAAGCTACCCATTCTTCTTCTACTGTATTTATTTCCCCCATTCCTGTCAATTGCTCCCTTATGCTCTCCCTGAATCTCTGTACAATCTCTGGTTCTTTCAGTTTATCCAAGTCCCATCTCCTTAAATTCCCACCTTTTTGCAGTTTCTTCAGTTTTAATCTACAGGTCATAACCAATAGATTGTGGTCAGAGTCCACATCTGCCCCTGGAAATGTCTTACAATTTAAAACCTGGTTCCTAAATCTCTGTTTTACCATTATATAATCTATCTGATACCTTTTAGTATCTCCAGGGTTCTTCCATGTATACAACCTTCTTTCATGATTCTTAAACCAAGTGTTAGTTATGATTATGTTGTGCTCCATGCAAAATTCTACCAGGCGGTTTCCACTTTCATTTCTGTCCCCCAATCCATATTCACCTACTATGTTTCCTTCTCTCCCTTTTCCTATACTCGAATTCCAGTCACCCATGACTATTAAATTTTCGTCTCCCTTCACAATCTGAATAATTTCTTTTATTTCATCATACATTTCTTCAATTTCTTCGTCATCTGCAGGGCTAGTTGGCATATAAACTTGTACTACTGTAGTAGGTGTGGGCTTCGTATCTATCTTGGCCACAATAATGCGTTCACTATGCTGTTTGTAGTAGCTTACCCGCATTCCTATTTTCCTATTCATTATTAAACCTACTCCTGCATTTCCCCTATATGATTTTGTGTTTATAACCCTGTAGTCACCTGACCAGAAGTCTTGTTCCTCCTGCCACCGACCTTCACTAATTCCCACTATATCTAACTTCAACCTATCCATTTCCCTTTTTAAATTTTCTAACCTACCTGCCCGATTAAGGGATCTGACATTCCACGCTCCGATCCGTAGAACGCCAGTTTTCTTTCTCCTGATAACGACATCCTCTTGAGTAGTCCCCGCCCGGAGATCCGAATGGGGGACTATTTTACCTCCGGAATATTTTACCCAAGAGGACGCCATCATCATGTAATCATACAGTAAAGCTGCATGCCCTCGGGAAAAATTACGGCTGTAGTTTCCCCTTGCTTTCAGCCGTTTGCAGTACCAGCACGGCAAGGCCGTTTTGGTTATTGTTACAAGGCCAGATCAGTCAATCAACCAGACTGTTGCCCTTGCAACTACTGAAAAGGCTGCTGCCCCTCTTCAGGAACCACACGTTTGTCTGGCCTCTCAACAGATACCCCTCCGTTGTGGTTGCACCTACGGTACGGCTATCTGTATCGCTGAGGCACGCAAGCCTCCCCACCAACGGCAAGGTCCATGGTTCATGGGGGGTATGGCAGTATATAGATCGCATTTCTTTATGTGATTCTAAAATCACTCACTAGAATAAAGTACCGACCAAAATACATAACGTATTTCTTGGTATAATGACTTCCAGATAAAGACTCTCCCCTACCAGAACTCAATTCAAAATATTTACCATCCCTTACTTCTGACCTTAGTTTTCGGGGTTTTTGGTTCAAATGGTTCAAATGTCTCTAAGAACTATGGGACTTAACATCTGAGGTCATCAGTCCATTAGACTTAGAACTACTTAAACGTAACTAGCGTAAGGACATCACACACATCCATGCCCGAGGCAGGATTCGAACCTGCGACCGTAGCAGCAGCGCGGTTCCGGACTGAAGCGCCTGGAACCGCTCGGCCACAGCGGCCGGCTCGGGGTTTTTGCCTTGGTTGTATGGCAGAAGTCCTAAATGGAAAGTCGTCTCCCATTATTGACATTTTGGGACCTCCGCCGCCTGACAATACCTGCATTTAAAGTCATACTCTGTAAACCATCATGAAATACACGGCAGAAGGTATTTCCTGACCTGTCCGTTAGGGTTTCTTCACGTTCAACTCACGTACGGAGCGCTTAAAGATTGGTTGTTGAAACACCTCTGTGGAAGCTGTAATTAGCTAGTCTAGTTCTCACGATCCCTACGGAGAGATATGTAGGCGGTTGTAATATATTCGCAGACCCCTCACTCAAAACTGTGTGTTGAAACTTTCTAAGGAAGCCTTCTCGGGATAGTTTTCGTCTCTCTTCATGCGTCAGCTGGTTTACTTTTTTTGTGACAGTCTTCCATGGATCAAACAAACCTGTAACCTTTCATCTACCCCTTTCTGCGTCCGTTCAGTATCTCCTGTTAGTCCTATTTGGTATGGGCCCCACACTTGAGCAGTATTATAGGACGGGTCGCTTTAGTGTATTGTAACCAGCCTCCTTTGTCGGCTTACCAATGAATCGAAGTGTGGCATTTGATGTACTAACTAACGAGCCTGTGTGATCATTCCATTTCATTCATACGGAATCTGTTATACTCAGATGTTTGTATGACTTGATCGATTCCAAATCTGACTCCCTGATATTATAGTCATAGCATACCACGGTTTTAGTTCAGTGCAGTGGAAGTCCACCCTGGTGATGTAGTGGTAAAGCTGTTGCCTAAAAGTCGGGGATAGCATCCTCATCGAACTACCGTAATTTCTGTCTGGCTTTAACCGAGATTTCACCTCTCAACGATATGTAGATAAGCCAGAAAAGACATGTTGTTCAGATACCACGTTAAAATGTAAGGCCCTGCAGGTGCGTGGCCTACCAGAGTGGAGTGGACGGGACTGCAGTTTGCTAGAGAGAGCGCCGATACTCTTCGCATAGTTGCCGGAGATGCTATTTCGCCGGATGACAGAAAGGAGTGACTGCTGTTCATGGCCATGCAGATGACATGCACGTCCATTCACTTGTACATAGGCTGTCATTATGCGGTATGCACATGCACTATGCAATTCCCACATCTAAACCTTGCTCCTCGTTCGTCTTTCCGGTCAATGCAGTTAACAATATCGAATGTAACGAGTCCTTTTAGTTCATTTTCTCCATTTACTCACGAGAGCCTACAGTGTAATCATTTTGTTTCCTATGGTCAAAATAACTTAAGCGAGGCACAACTCTAAAGAATCTTATATACTTCGCTAACGTCAACTCAATTTTGATTTCAGACGAGCCGGCTGTCCTGTGACATACCGCGCGTGGAGGTCTACATCGAAATTTGGTTTCGTTCCAACGGCACTTCCGCCTTTGCTCTTCAACATTTCCGGTCTAAAAATTTCCAGTTTGTAGAGGAAATATCAATAAACATTTTGACCAAATTTGACATCGATATCTATAGCACATCCCGAGAAAAAAATTCTTAGAGAACATGCTTTTTTCGGGCCAAAGATAGTAAACCCCCCTTTTAAATAATCTATTATCGCTTTAATTATCGCTATGTATATTACCATATTCAGTCACAGTATTCTTATTGTAAATGCTTTCCAACGCTTGTTGGGTTTATTACGTTTCCTCAACCGCCTCCAAGGGTCGCTCACTTCTTGTCCCGCACCCAGAGAGTACCGGCCCACGTGATGGCAGCTGAGGAAACTTTGGTCACGTGCTTCCACACCACGTGCAAAGCGAGTGACGGGGAACGAAATCCGATCACGTGGATTCACCAGGCAGATGTAATGCTTTGTTAAACTGTAGGTCCCCATTCTCCAGTAGGACTGCTAGGGTAGGTTAAAGATGGGAAAGTCGTCGAAGTAGCGTCCAGTTGAAAGACTTGCATCAGGCCATAGAACCACACGAAGTTGTTGTTAATATCAAGTGTAAAAAAATTAGTAAAAAGACGACAATTGAAGAAAGACTGTTCAAGCACACTGTCCCCAAATCTTATACCTTACAGCCATCACAACGGTCCAATCGATCTAACTGAAATATGAGCATCATTCATACAAATAAGATCTCCATCCAACCCATCCTAACCTATGCAACTTCTTTATGAACGTTCGCTCATCCCAAGTTTTACCGCTCATAGAAATCCTGGAAAGGACGTATCCGAATACCTACTCCTTCGCGCATTCTGTACTAATTCATAAAGCTCCCACACGTCGCCAAAAGTTACTCTTTCTCCTATCCAACATTTCCTGTAACCTCTGGGTTCCAGCACCCTATTGTACGTACCATCCGTGAGAACCCTGATATAACTGCCACATTTCTATCATCACGTACCACCAAAGCGCCATTTCGTCGAATTTATCCACATTCTTTCCCAGTGCAGGTTCAATCACCCTTCCCTCAGACACCAAAAAGAAATGGCCAAAATCTACCTCTCGCATCAGCCATACCCGCCCTGCCCCTTCCGCTTCAACCAAAGTTATCTGCTGGCGGCCAACTCGCCTAACATCTGCGTCTCATCCATTAATTCTTTTCCACACACACGTCTTTCCCATAGTGCACGTACTAAAATATTGGGACTGTTATTTCGAGGTCGAATAAATCTATAGTTTTAGTAAAAAATTCATCCGACCACAGAATAACATCCCGGGACATTTTAATTTTTACAAAATGTGACCTTTCCGACCATGAAAGTTTACGTTTATACAGTCTTTCACAGCTGTCTCAACTAGGATTATTATCCTTGCCACTATAATTTCCTTAGAACTGAAGGAAAACAATTCATACATGAAGTCAAGAATTCACGATGTTTCATCCTATTAAAATTTATAAGACAGTGCTTTCGATTTTATAAGGCACTAGCGACCTGTCCCGGCTTCACATGGGTAAACAAGAAGTGTCTAGGGCCGGACAATCGTCTGATGTAGCTGTAATAAATTAAATACACAAAATTTCCTCGTAAATCTATTAGTGAAAAAAGGTTTCAAAATTCGTACAGTAGTTCCTGAGACGAGTCTTCACATACCGATAGAATAACGTGGCACGGGCTTTTAATTCATAACAGATCAGACAATTTACACGAAATATTTATAAATTATACGTACGTTTAACTGAGTTGCAGCCCTACGATGTCTTTAGAGAGAAGGGTTGAACCGCGTGAGCGTGTCAGCAGTGTCAAAAACTTTTAAGAACATCATTCTGTTGCACATCGCACTGCAGACTGTCATTTTCGCTCACGAGATGTGTTTAAATGAACGCCTCACGAGAAGATGACGCCCTTCACTCATGAGGCGTCGAAGTTCTGACCTCCATCGCAGACATGTCGAAAGGTGAGGTGAAATATGGATAAGAGAGGGTGTGGCGACATTCCCACCTTGTGACACGTCCATGGTGCGACTGGGCAGAATTGTAGCCAAATTTGGTTCCAATATGACACCATTACACCACCATGCACCTCATATGGGCTTCTGAGCTGTCACCTTTCTTTCGTATGTGTCGACACTTTTCTCTTTGAAGTGTCACCGAGTCTCAGAGTGATGTTGCAGTGTGCCACGCTTTTACATCATTGCCGAGGAAGGTTTTAGGTACCTTAGAGCCAATTTCACATTTATGGGTGGCAACTGGACAAAATTACGTGGTTTCGAAAAAGTGATAATTTTATTGTCATGCAGAGTCGCTGTAGACGTAGATAAAAAAAAGTATACTGAGCTGGTATAAGAATTATCTAGATAGTATTGTGTTACAATCATTAGTAAATTACCAGTAATAATTTAAACAACAGGAGTAAAATCACAAATTCCCTGAAGGCCAAAGAGAAAAGGATATGCCAACAAAATTGTGTAAATCCATAAAAGGTGTTAATATTGCTTGAAGGTGACATATTATTAAAGAGGAGAGAGAATTGAAAATACAGTGATAGTGGACGTTCAGAAAGAAAGTATCTTGACTGTTTCTCAGTATTATACTTTGGGTTGGAAAGGGATATATGGTGTCACCGCCAGACACCACACTTGCTAGGTGGTAGCCTTTAAATCGGCCGCGGTCCGTTAGTATACGTCGGACCCGCGTGTCGCCACTATCAGTGATAGCAGACCGAGCGCCGCCACACGACAGGTCTAGAGAGACTGCCTAGCACTCGCCTCAGTTGTACAGCCGACTTTGCTAGCGATGGTTCACTGATAAAATACGCTCTCATTTGCCGAGACGATAGTTAGCATAGCCTTCAGCTACGTCATTTGCTACGACCTAGCAAGGCGCCATTACCAGTTACTATTCATGCTGAAAAACATGTACTGTCAAGAGCGATGTTCACCAATTATGGATTAAAGTTAAGTATTCCAGCAGCTACGTACGTTTTTTGTTAGTCTCATTTCCTTGATCTGTTCCAGACCTCACGCCAGCCTGCGTGAGCTAAAACGAGTGCCTTTCGGCTTCCTCTCATAGTGGATTGGCTGTCTTACCAATCCACAACAGGATATGTATTCTGTGGTCGTGGAATAATGTTAACACCGATAACAGCATTCCTATAGTTAAAGTACGTACGGTAAGAGATGAACATTTCCACAGTCCGCGTCTTTGTGAAGCTACGTCTCCGAGTGAATCCCATGTTCTAAATTTAACAGTCTCTCTGTTCATGTGGAGTTTCTTTGCCTAGCGTTCTACAGAGAAGGGTTCGCAGCTCACGAACTTGAATGAACGGATATCTGCTTGAGTGCACTGCTGCATATGCGTTTGGAAGTATTGGTTTCATTTGCGCAACACATTAGCAGTTCCCGTCATCCTGTTACTCGTTTAGAGAACTTTTGATGATTATATTTGTTCCGAAGCATAAAACTGGTCAAGTTCTCAAGTTTTCAACTTGGAGTGAGAACAGTTTTCTGCTTTCGAGTGAAACAGAATGATCGAACAGCAAAGCGGTTGCGGTGTTATACTGATGCTTTTGCGAATGTATCCAGTTTTGCTGAGACAACTGTAAAACGTTACTTAGCGTTACATTGTTCTCTACCTAAGAGAGACACGTATGTTATAACAACAACTATGTTGCTTGGAGCATTTTCAAAGATCGTGCGCTTTTGCCGAGGGTACGAAGATAAAGATGGTAATGCCGATGTTGTGTTGCTTTACATTTCATTGTTATTCCGAAGAACATGTTGCAAATAGCTGAAACGCAGGCAATAAAAGAATGGACGCATTGTATCTTCCGCAAGTGCTATGTTTTCGGTAGCTGTCATGTTGATTACTATACCTCGTTCCCCGGTTTACATGCGACAGCTGGAACGGACTATACAAACAGAACCACTCCTCAACGGCGATTCGGCGTAGGTCCCTCAGAGTGGCTGGTGGGTCACGTCGTCCATAAACAGCCATTTTTAATCTATCCCAGGCACGTCCGATAGGGTTCATGTCTGGAGAACATGCTGCCCACTCTAGTTGAGCGATGTCGTTATCCTGAAGGAAGTCGCTTACAAGATGTGCACGATGAGGGCTCGAATTGTCGTGCATGAAGACAAATGCCTCCCAAATATACTGCCGATATGGTTGCACTATCGGTCGGAGGTTGGCATTCACGTATCGTACAGCCATTACGGCGCCTTCCATGACCACCAGCGTCGTACGTCGGCTCAACATAATGCCACCCCAAAATAGCAGGGAACCTCCATCTTGCTGCACTCACTGGACAGTGCGTCTATGGTGTTCAGACTGACCGGGTTACCTCCAAACATGTCTCTGACGATTGTCTGGTTGAAAGAATGTGCGACACTCATCGGTGAAAAGAGCGTGATCCCAATCCTAATCGGTCCATTCGGCATGTTGTTGTGCCCATCTGTACCGTGTTGCATGGGGTCGTGGTTGCAAAGATGGAACTCGCCAAGGACGTCGGGAGAGTAGCTGCGTATCCTGCAGCCTATTGCGTACAGTTTGGGTCGTAACACGACGTCCTGTAGCTGCACGAAGAGCATTATTTAACATGGTGTCATTGCTGTCAGGGTTCCTCCGAGCCATAATCCATAGACAGCGGTCATCCACTGCAATAGTAGCCGTTGGGTGGTCTGAGCAAGGCATGTCATCCACAGTTGCTGTCTACCTGTATCTTTTCCATGTCCGAACAACATCGCTTTGGTTCACTCCGAGTCGCCTGGACACTCCCCTTGTTGAGAGCCGTTCCTGGCCCAAAGTAAGAATGCGGACGCGACCGGACCGCGGTATTGACCGTCGTACGGAGTGTATCAGAACTCTCCATTACATAAAACAATACATCCAACTTAACTCTATCCTTTGCATTGTGTAAGCACTCAGATATTTATAGTGACAATCTGAGGGCGAAACAGGGGAGCGCGATTCTAAGCATTGTTGTGAGACGACATCTGTCTGCGAGAGGGGAAGTAGTAAAGTCGGTCGAGAGCTCGGAGACAGAAGACGTGTCACGCTGCCCTCACGACTGTGGCGGCAGACCTTAGCGCACTTCCATTTACATAGCTAGAAGAGATTTAGAAGGCTTAACTACGCTTGAAGATGGAATTCAAGGTAAAATTCTTAAGCATAGCGCAAAAGCAATTGCAGAGTTACGATCGCGATTGTTCGTCCTAGTTTGCAATAATCCCACGTTTTGCTTGTCAGTGAAAGAAGCCTCCTTATCCTCCAAATAATAATAATTATTGTACATATCTAAATAATATGCTGTGGTAACTAAATGTTAATGAAATTTTGAAATTGAAATCATTTGTTAATCTGGCACTCAGCCATTACTGACACATATGTCATTTGTCAATGTCATTTTTAATATTTGTTCATGAAGAATCTGAAGTTTTAATAGACTTAATTAATGTAATCCCTTCTCAAAATATATTTAGTAGTTAACAGGACCCAACCAGACTCCTTTTTATTAAATTCATTCTGAGTAAAAATAAGCTGTAGCCGCTGCTGCTGCATGCTGCTGCGCATTGCTGTAAACCACTTGGAAAACGGCAGTCCTCTAAAGAGGTGAGTGCAAAACAGAGACACTGACAGACCATAACATTCATGTACTCTAGTCCATTAGATTCCGCTGCATAAATCAGATTCTGTACCACGTGAAAATTCATATTCAAATAGGTAGTCAGATAGCTTATCCAAATGTTAGTTTTAAATTTTTCATGTAACGTTCTGTGGAGGGCTTAAATGACAGAGAAACTGAATGCGGCTTTTCGCGGATGATGCTGTAGTATACAGAGAAGTTGCAGCATTAGAAAATTGTAGCGAAATGCAGGAAGATCTGCAGCGGATAGGCACTTGGTGCAGGGAGTGGCAACTGACCCTTAACATAGACAAATGTAATGTATTGCGAATACATAGAAAGAAGGATCCTTTATTGTATGATTATATGATAGCGGAACAAACACTGGTAGCAGTTACTTCTCTAAAATATCTGGGAGTATGCGTGCGGAACGATTTGAAGCGGAATGATCATATAAAATTAATTGCTGGTAAGGCGGGTACCAGGTTGAGATTCATTGGGAGAGTGCTTAGAAAATGTAGTCCATCAACAAAGGAGGTGGCTTACAAAACACTCGTTCGACCTATACTTGAGTATTGTTCGTCAGTGTGGGATCCGTACCAGATCGGTCTGACGGAGGAGATAGAGAAGATCCAAAGAAGAGCGGCGCGTTTCGTCACAGGGTTATTTGGTAACCGTGATAGCGTTACGGAGATGTTTAATAAACTCAAGTGGCAGACTCTGTAAGAGAGGCGCTCTGCATCGCGGTGTAGCTTGCTCGCCAGGTTTCGAGAGGGTGCGTTTCTGGATGAGGTATCGAATATATTGCTTCCCCCTACTTATACCTCCCGAGGAGATCACGAATGTAAAATTAGAGAGATTAGAGCGCGCACGGAGGCTTTCAGACAGTCGTTCTTCCCGCGAACCATACGCGACTGGAACAGGAAAGGGAGGTAATGACAGTGGCACGTAAAGTGCCCTCCGCCACACACCGTTGGGTGGCTTGCGGAGTATAAATGTAGATGTAGATGTAGATGTAGACACTCAGTCAACATGCACACAGTGTTATGCAGGCTAGATTCTGTTTACCGATAGCTCAGGTTGATTATCGAGTCCACTTTCACAGACGAACATGGGCATATTAGTTGCATATATGTTACATATTTGTTACATATATGTTACATCGTACAGGCACCTGGTTGAACTACAGACAACACGAGCCCTGTACGTCCTTCCTGGTGGAATGACTGGAACTGATCGGCTGTCGGACCCCTCCGTCTAATAGGCGCTGCTCATGGATGGTTGTTTACAGCTTTGGGCGGATTTAGTGACATTTCTGAACCGTCAAAGGGACTGTGTCAGTGATACAATATCTATAGTCGACGTCTATTTTCAGGAGTTCTGGGAACCGGGGTCATGCAAAACATTTTTTGAAGTGTGTATACTACTCCTGGTGACATGCTGCGGAAGCCATCGAGTATGACTTCAGATCACAGCTGGTGTTGACTGAGGTAGCTCCGATGGCACAACTGTCCATCACGGAGAGCCTGAGTTCACATGTGTTTCCTCTCACACGACACTATCGTGGTTTCATTTTTCAGCACGACAATACTTGGCCACAAAAGGAACTTGTCTCTACAAACTGTCTGTGTGACGTTGTCGTACTTCCGTGACCAGTACGACCCCAATAGAAGATTTGTGGGGCCGGCCCCCACGTCAACTCCGTCCCAATGAAAGTGTCCAAGATAACAATGATCATTTACAACGATTGTGGGCCTACTTGCCTCAGGAGGGGACACAACGGCTTTATGGTACCGAATTAGTGCATGCATCCAGGCATACATTGAAGAAATGTATGATGAAATAAAAGAAATTATTCAGATTGTGAAGGGAGACGAAAATTTAGTAGTCATGGGTGACTGGAATTCGAGTGCAGGAAAAGGGAGAGAAGGAAACATAGTAGGTGAATATGGATTGGGGGACAGAAATGAAAGAGGAAGCCGCCTGGTCGAATTTTGCACAGAGCACAACATAATCATAACTAACACTTGGTTTAAGAATCATGAAAGAAGGTTGTATACATGGAAGAACCCTGGAGATACTAAAAGGTATCAGATAGATTATATAATGGTAAGACAGAGATTTAGGAACCAGGTTTTAAATTGTAAGACATTTCCAGGGGCAGATGTGGACTCTGACCACAATCTATTGGTTATGACCTGTAGATTAAAACTGAAGAAACTGCAAAAAGGTGGGAATTTAAGGTGATGGGACCTGGATAAACTAAAAGAACCAGAGGTTGTACAGAGATTCAAGGAGAGCATAAGGGAGCAATTGACAGGAATGGGGGAAATAAATACAGTAGAAGAAGAATGGGTAGCTTTGAGGGATGAAGTAGTGAAGGCAGCAGAGGATCAAGTAGGTAAAAAGACGAGGGCTAGTAGAAATCCTTGGGTAACAGAAGAAATATTGAATTTAATTGATGAAAGGAGAAAATATAAACATGCAGTAAGTGAAACAGGCAAAAAGGAATACAAACGTCTCAAAAATGAGATCGACAGGAAGTGCAAAATGGCTAAGCAGGGATGGCTAGAAGACAAATGTAAGGATGTAGAGGCCTATCTCACTAGGGGTAAGATAGATACCGCCTACAGGAAAATTAAAGAGACCTTTGGAGATAAGAGAACGACTTGTATGAATATCAAGAGCTCAGATGGAAACCCAGTTCTAAGCAAAGAAGGGAAAGCAGAAAGGTGGAAGGAGTATATAGAGGGTCTATACAAGGGCGATGTACTTGAGGACAATATTATGGAAATAGAAGAGGATGTAGATGAAGATGAAATGGGAGATAGGATACTGCGTGAAGAGTTTGACAGAGCACTGAAAGACCTGAGTCGAAACAAGGCCCCCGGAGTAGACAATATTCCATTGGAACTACTGACGGCCGTGGGAGAGCCAGTCCTGACAAAACTCTACCATCTGGTGAGCAAGATGTATGAAACAGGCGAAATACCCTCAGACTTCAAGAAGAATATAATAATTCCAATCCCAAAGAAAGCAGGTGTTGACAGATGTGAAAATTACCGAACTATCAGCTTAATAAGTCACAGCTGCAAAATACTAACACGAATTCTTTACAGACGAATGGAAAAACTAGTAGAAGCCAACCTCGGGGAAGATCAGTTTGGATTCCGTAGAAACACTGGAACACGTGAGGCAATATCTTAGAAGAAAGATTAAGGAAAGGCAAACCTACGTTTCTAGCATTTGTAGACTTAGAGAAAGCTTTTGACAATGTTGACTGGAATGCTCTCTTTCAAATTCTAAAGGTGGCAGGGGTAAAATACAGGGAGCGAAAGGCTATTTACAATTTGTACAGAAACCAGATGGCAGTTATAAGAGTCGAGGGACATAAAAGGGAAGCAGTGGTTGGGAAGGGAGTAAGACAGGGTTGTAGCCTCTCCCCGATGTTGTTCAATCTGTATATTGAGCAAGCAGTAAAGGAAACAAAAGAAAAATTCGGAGTAGGTAATAAAATTCATGGAGAAGAAATAAAAACTTTGAGGTTCGCCGATGACATTGTAATTCTGTCAGAGACAGCAAAGGACTTGGAAGAGCAGTTGAATGGAATGGACAGTGTCTTGAAAGGAAGATATAAGATGAACATCAACAAAAGCAAAACAAGGATAATGGAATGTAGTCTAATTAATTCGGGTGATGCTGAGGGAATTAGATTAGTAAATGAGGCACTTAAAGTAGTAAAGGAGTTTTGCTATTTGGGGAGCAAAATAACTGATGATGGTCGAAGTAGAGAGGATATAAAATGTAGGCTGGCAATGGCAAGGAAAGCGTTTCTGAAGAAGAGAAATTTGTTAACATCCAGTATAGATTTAAGTGTCAGGAAGTCATTTCTGAAAGTATTCGTATGGAGTGTAGCCATGTATGGAAGTGAAACATGGACGATAAATAGTTTGGACAAGAAGAGAATAGAAGCTTTCGAAATGTGGTGCTACAGAAGAATGCTGAAGATTAGATGGGTAGATCACATAACTAATGAGGAAGTATTGAATAGGATTGGGGAGAAGAGAAGTTTGTGGCACAACTTGACCAGAAGAAGGGATCGGTTGGTAGGACATGTTCTGAGGCATCAAGGGATCACCAATTTAGTGTTGGAGGGCAGCGTGGAGGGTAAAAATCGTAGAGGGAGACCAAGAGATGAATACACTAAGCAGATTCAGAAGGATGTAGGTTGCAGTAGGTACTGGGAGATGAAAAAGCTTGCACAGGATAGAGTAGCATGGAGAGCTGCATCAAACCAGTCTCAGGACTGAAGACCACAACAACAACAACATCCAGGCCGGGAGGGGTGGGTGGGGGCTCATACGTCATAAATCCCATTCGAATTTGTAATTGAAATAACATAGCAAACCATTCCAGACTGTGGACTTTCGTTTAATTCTGCGTTATGCACTTGTTTTGGTAAGGCAGTCTAATTCAACATTTCGGGTCTAAACAATAACTGAAGGTTGGGGTGACCCAAGAAGGCATTGGTGAGACGCACAATATTATGAAAAGGGTGCAAAGCGATATGGTCAAATCCCAATCGTTCATCCTGACTTTTTTTTTTTGGTCATCAGTCTACTGACTGGTTTGATGCGGCCCACCACGGATTCCTTTCCTGTGCTAACGTCTTCATCTCAGAGTAGCACATGAAACCTACGTCCGCAATTATTTGCTTGACGTATTCCAATCTCTGTCTTCCTCTACAGTTTTTGCCCTCTACAGCTCCCTCTAGTACCATGGAAGTCATTCCCTCATGTCTTAGCAGATGTCCTATCATCCTGTCCCTTCTCCTTATCAGTGTTTTCCACATATTCCTTACCTCTCTGATGCTGCGTAACCTCCTCATTCCTTACCTTATCAGTCCACCTAATTTTCAACATTAGTCTATAGCACCACATCTCAAATGCTTCGATTATCTTCTGTTCTGTTTTTCCCACAGTCCATGTTTCACTATCATACAATGCTGTACTCCAGACGTACATCCTCAGAAATTTCTTCCTCAAATTAAGGCCGCTATTTGATATTAGTAGACTTCTCTTGGCCAGAAATGCCTTTTTTGCCATAGCGAGTCTGCTTTTGATGTTCTCCTTGCTCCGTCCGTCATTGGTTATTTTACTGCCTAGGTAGCAGAATTCCTTAACTTCATTGACTTCGTGACCATCAATCCTGATGTTAAGTTTCTCGCTGTTCTCATTTCTACTACTTCTCATTACCTTCGTCTTTCTCCGATTTACTCTCAAACCATACTGTGTACTCATTAGACTGTTCATTCCGTTCAGCATATCATTTAATTCTTCTTCACTTTCACTCAGGATAGCAATGTCATCAGCGAATCGTATCAATGATATCCTTTCACCTTGTATTGTAATTCCACTCCTGAACCTTTCTTTTATATCCATCATTGCTTCCTCGATGTACAGATTGAAGAGTAGGGGCGAAAGGCTACAGCCTTGTCTTACACCCTTCTTAATACGAGCACTTTGTTCTTGATCGTCCACTCTTATTTTTCCCTCTTTGTTGTTGTACATATTGTATATGACCCGTCTCTCCCTATAGCTTACCCCAACGTTTTTCAGAATCTCGAACAGCTTGCACCATTTTATATTGTCGAACGCTTTTTCCAGGTCGACAAATCCTATGAAAGTGTGTTGATTTTTCTTTAGCCTTGCTTCCATTATTAGCCGTAACGTCAGAATTGCCTCTCTCGTCCCTTTACTTTTCCTAAAGCCAAACTGATCGTCACCTAGCGCGTTCTCAATTTTCTTTTCCATTCTTCTGTACATTATTCTTGTAAACAGCTTCGATGCATGAGCTGTTAAGCTGATTGTGCGATAATTCTCGCACTTGTCAGCTCTTGCCGTCTTCGGAATTGTGTGGATGATGCTTTTCCGAAAGTCAGATGGTATATTGCCTGACTCGTATATTCTACACAGCAACGTGAATAGTCGTTTTGTTGCCACTTCCCCCAATGATTTTAGAAATTCTGATGGAATGTTATCTATCCCTTCTGCCTTATTTGACCGTAAGTTCTCCAAAGCTCTTTTAAATTCCGATTCTAATACTGAATCCCCTATCTCTTCTAAATCGACTCCGGTTTCTTCTTCTATCACATCAGACAAATCTTCACCCTCATAGAGGCTTTGAATATATTCTTTCAACCTATCTGCTCTCTCCTCTGCATTTAACAGTGGAATTCCCGTTGCACTCTTAATGTTACCACCGTTGCTTTTAATGTCACCAAAGGTTGTTTTGACTTTCCTGTATGCTGAGTCTGTCCTTCCGACAATCATATCTTTTTCGATGTCTTCACGTTTTTCCTGCGGCCATTTCGTCTAAGTTTCCCTGCACTTCCTATTTATTTCATTCCTCAGCGACTTGTATTTCTGTATTCCTGATTTTCCCGGAACATGTTTGTACTTCCTCCTTTAATCAATCAACTGACGTATTTCTTCTGTTACCCATGGTTTCTTCGCAGCTACCTTCTTTGTACCTATGTTTTCCTTCCCAACTTCTGTGATGGCCCTTTTTAGAGATGTCCATTCCTCTTCAATTGTACTGCCTACTGCGCTATTGCTTATTACTGTATCTATAGCGTTAGAGAACTTCAAACGTATCTCGTCATTCCTTAGTACTTCCGTATCCCACTTCTTTGCGTATTGATTCTTCCTGACTAAGGTCTTGAACTTCAGCCTACTCTTCATCACTACTATATTGTAATCTGAGTCTATATCTGCTCCTGATTTCGGAATCTCCTTCTGACCATGATGTAATCTAATTGAAATCTTCCCGTATCTCCCGGCCTTTTCCAAGTATACCTCCTCCTCTTGTGATTCTTGAACAGGGTATTCGCTATTACTAGCTGAAACTTGTTACAGAACTCAATTAGTTTTTCTCCTCTTTCATTCCTTGTCCCAAGCCCACATTCTCCTGTAACCTTTTCTTCTACTCCTTCCCCTACAACTGCATTCCAGTCGCCCATGACTATTAGATTTTCGTCCCCCTTTACATACTGCATTACCCTTTCAATATCCTCATACACTTTCTCTATCTGTTCATCTGCAGCTTGCGACGTCGGCATGTATACCTGAACTATCGTAGTCGGTGTTGGTCTGCTGTCGATTCTGATTGGAACAACCCGGTCATTGAACTGTTCACAGTAACACACCCTCTGCCCTACCTTCCTATGCATAACGAATCCTGCACCTGTTATACCATTTTCTGCTGCTGTTGATATTACCCGATACTCACCTGACCAGAAATCCTTGTCTTCCTTCCACTTCACTTCACTGACCCCTACTATATCTAGATTGAGCCTTTGCATTTCCCTTTTCAGATTTTCTAGTTTCCCTACCACTTTCAAGCTTCTGACATTCCGCGCCCCGACTGGTAGAACGTTATCCTTTCGTTGACTATTCAATCTTTTT
This sequence comes from Schistocerca piceifrons, assembly GCF_021461385.2. Lineage (NCBI taxonomy): Eukaryota > Metazoa > Arthropoda > Insecta > Orthoptera > Acrididae > Schistocerca > Schistocerca piceifrons. Next base: position 1,160,857,168 of record NC_060138.1, on the reverse strand, counting down.
CTCATGGTAACCTCCCCCTTGGCAGTCCCCTCCCGGAGATCCGAATGGGGGACTATTCTGGAATCTTTTGCCAATGGAGAGATCATCATGACACTTCTTCAATTACAGGCCACATGTCCTGTGGATGCACGTTACGTGTCTTTAATGCAGTGGTTTCCATTGCCTTCTGCATCCTCATGTCGTTGATCATTGCTGATTCTTCCGCCTTTAGGGGCAGTTTCCCACCCCTAGGACAAGAGAGTGCCCTGAACCTCTATCCGCCCTCTGTGACAAGGCCGTTGGCACAATAAGGCTGACTTCTTATGCCGGAAGTCTTCGGCCGCCAATGCCGATTATTTATCAAAATTTAGGCAGTGGCGGGGATCGAACCCGGGACCGAAGACGTTTTGATTATGAATCAAAGACGCTATCTTTTTTTTTTTAACTAATGAATAATGAACCGCTGCAGGAGCAGGACGACGGGTAGGGCAGGGGTCGACACCCGAAGCCTGGCCATCCCGCCGCCACGCCCAAGCAACGTGTTCGAGTTCGAGGATCGAAGGATCAGGAAGAGGATGTAGTGGGTTTGCCGATGTTTATTTATTTATTTATTTATTTCTTTAATTTTTATAACATTGTTTTGTATTATAGATTTAGTTTTGATTCATTACAAAGAAAGATCCTACAACTGCCGTAGCGAGCGTCCGAGTCGTCTTCTCGTCTATTGGGAGGGGTTCCCCCCTATTCTGTCCGTAGAGGATCAATATGCTCCAGGATTCTTCTTCATTTTCAGCGTCTCATACCCGGAACGCCCCAGTGAGCAGGAGGATCCGCAAATAATGAACCTAAATAGTTTGCGAAACGAGTTCTGTACTTCGGGTGGCGGCTGAAAGCTGCATGTGTCGTCATCAATAGGGACCAAAAGTCGAGTGTGCCTTTGGGTGCATCGCAAAATATGTAGTAAACGGCCATGCCTTTTAGTCAGTTAACGGCGTTCGTTCTGGTTGATGGAAAACATACGCCGTCGGGGCGCAACACGTCATCAGGGGAGATAGACGCCGGCAATCGCCGCAAGAGTAATGCCAGCATGCGCTGCGTCAGTAGCCAGCACTCGCTGGTCGCGGCACGCGTCAGACGGTGTCCATCCGAGTCAGCGACTGAGCATGTCGGACACAAGGGGTCGACCGTCAGATGTATGGATTGAAGGCTCTGACGAGTAGCGAACTTCCCATTCACAACCACGTACCACAATGAACGCACCGTCGTAGGTAGAAAAGACGTGTGTACCGCTCGCCACACCGTGTTCCAGGCAACTTCAGGATGTCTGTGGGTGACCGTATTTACAGGTTGCCGCTATTGATAGAGGCGATAATAGTCTTTTGTGCTGGGCATCCGTGTCGTCGGAAGTTCTGACAGTAAGTAGATGAAGTCAATCAAGAACTCTCTGATGTGGGTGAGTGCCGATGAAATTTGTCCTACAGAAACCGGGGGGTGCAGGAAGTGTGGTGCCACTTCCGCTATCAGGGTGCCCGTGAGAGTGGCGTGCGCAGAGGTCCACTTGCGACTCATAGTGTTGAGATAAAGCGATCGCGCACGGTTATATACATGAATTAAACCGATACCGCCCGCCCGCTGCGGCAGTGTCGGGGTGGCGTATCAGACCGGCGTACCAGACCGGTGCTTACGAAATGTCCATATGCTGCTTGAAATATGTCTGCCATCGTAGCCGTCAAGGGAAGGACATGCGCAAAATAGTTCAGTATTGAGACAAGATAGCTGTTGACATAACGTGTTCTGAGGAGCATATCCAAGCGACGCAGTTTATTGTCCTGCAGCAGAGCCCGTGTCTGGTGTAGGAGCCGGCGGTACGTAGCCGCCGCCGTGCGGCGGACATTGCTATAGAATTGCACTCCTAAACACTTGAGTACGGGCACCTTGTCAAAGGGCACCGCCGTTGTGTGGGAAAGCCCCCCTCCGACATCCATGTATTTTGTCTTCTTCACGTTGATGATGCTCCCAGCGACCGCCCCGTACTGGCGTAGCCACTGTAGCGCCATATGCATTTCATCCTCTGATCTGGCCAGGAACACCATGTCATCGGCGAATGCACCACAATAAAAGGTCACGTCCCGCAAGGAGATACAAGTTAATCGCTGCCGTAGACCATGTAAAGCTGGTTCCAGCGCTGCAGCAAATAATATACCCGACAGGGGGCACCCTTGTCGCACTGACCGTCCAACAACAATGTGACCAGACTGATAACCGTTGACCATCATGCGGGAGCGCGCTCCGTGGACCAGTCGAAGGACCACCTGTACAGACTCCGGAGAGAGGCCCATGTGTTGCAAAACTGCGCGTAAGAAGCCGTGGTCGACGCGGTCGAATGCGTGGTCAAAATCTACGGCGACAAGGGCGCCTCGTATTTTGCAGGCCGCCGTCAAAGCAATTACGTCGCGGTATGCTCCTAACGCCGTATGAATGTTGCTGAAACCACCTAAACATGTCTGATCGGTGTGGATGGCTTTCCCGATAGCGGTGTGGAGACGCGCGCGGAGGATACGGGCGAAGATCTTGTAGTCGTTGTTGAGGAGTGTGAGTGGGCGAAAATCCTGCCACCTACAACCACCATTCGGTTTCGGTACTGGGATCAAGATGCCTTCTGTGAATTCTGTGGGGACAGTGAAATCAGGGTGGATCAGGTCTTGAAACATTTGGAGTCACTTGTCACCCATAAGGTGGTAAAAAGTGCCGTAGAATTCCAGGGGTAAACCGTCCGGTCCAGGCGACTTGTTCGATGCTCCACGTGCCAAGGCCGATGTCAGCTCGTCGGGTGTAATGGGCAGCAACAGACTATCATCGGGTGCCACGTCCCTAGGGGCGGGAAAATCGTGCAACAGCTCGTCATAATCACGTACATTTCGCGGATCTTCCGTGTACAAGGTCCCATAGTGTCTGGCGAACGTGTGCGCGATGTCCGTTTGTGTCACTGCGCGGCCGCCGTCCTCCGTGTTTACCGCAGTAATGAGCTGACGTTTGCGGTGGCGCCTCTCGCGCACAATGTGATACACTGACGCTGTTTCGTTGGGGATGCAGTCTTGCACTCGCGCACGGATGCGGACACCTTCTAGCTGCTCTGTCCTGATGCGAAGTAGACGAGCTTTGATGCGTTGTACGGACATCTGACGTTCGGGAGACGGCGGATGCGTCGCCAGCTCACGTAACGCTGTATAGTAAAATTCCGATGTTGTCCTTTGCCAGTTCGATCTGTCACGCCCGTAGGCCATCAAGGTCTTTCGGAGTGCAGGTTTGACACATCCCAGCCACCACACCAACGTGGAAGCATACATGGGCAGGCGCCTGATACATCGACGCCACGTGTCAGTGACTGCTCGACGACACGCTTCCTCGCGAAGGTGGGAGACGTTCAGCGTCCACGGGCCCCTGCTGCGTCTTGTGAGTTGTCGGGGCAAGGTGACAGTGCAGATGTACGCGAGATGGTCCGTGAAGGCCGTCGGCCAGAGTTCTGCATCACGGGTTGCTGTGCGGAGGGCATTCGAGACGTATATCCGGTCCAGACGACTGGCAGAATGGCTGGTAAAGTGCGTATATCCACTCTGGGTTCCATGATGTAAGAGCCATGTGTCGTGGAGCGCGAGGTCACGTATCAATGCTTGTAGAGCCGGGCATGGGACGTAATGCGGGATCTGGTCCTCGGGCCGCAGAACACTGTTAAAATGCCCCCCCCCCCCCCCCACTATGTAATGGTCCATATTTCCTCGCAAAAGTGGGGCTACCTCCTCCGAATAGAAGACATGCCTGTTACCACGGTGCGAATTACCGGAGGGAGCGTAGACGTTAATGAGGCGGACTGCGCCAAGTGTGAGTGCGATGCCTCGCCCGTTCGGCAAGTACGTCGCGTCCGTCACGTCTATGCCATCTCGGAGAAGGATGGCCGTTCCTCCTGCGCCATCACCTACGGGTAGGCTGTACGTGGTGTAGCCATATAGGTCTAAACGCAGCTCGGGACGGACCTCCTGGAGAAGGGCAATGTCCAAGTCTGCCGCTCTGATCATGTCGTGTAACATGCGGTGCTTGACAGTGGAGTGGACACCATTTACATTGACTGTTCCCACACGGTATGACTGAGACATATCAAGTGGCGGAGGCAGTGTGCCGGTGCAAGCCCACAGTGATCTCACACACCACACAGCCATCCATCTGCATGCTGTGCATTACTGTGCCGTATGAGTCCCTGACTGGCAGAGCCCTCCGGGCTCAATGTCAGCCATGGGCTCTGGTGGAGATATCGATGTTTGCTGTGCATCATCTGCCTCCATATCGCCTGCCCAATCACCAAGAGACGATTGTGATGTCATTGGAGGCTGGTCGCTTTCACAGGAGCCCACATTTTGGGAGTCGACGCAATGCGCCTCGTTTTCTGGGCCACCAGATTTAGGAGAGTATTCCTTGTCTTCAGGCACCTTATGGTGAATGATGCCACTGGAGTCCGAGATTCGACATCCACTGGAGGGCGGGGCTCGACACAGTCTCGGTCGCTAGGAACCCCTGTGTCTGATCCCGACAGTGACGATGGCTGGGTGCCCACGACGCTGCGGTGGGCAGAGGCTGTAGGAACCTCTGCACCGTTGGGCTGCGGCGTCGTCGACGACGCCGACTCACTAACGGAGCTGGCAGCGGCTTGAGGAGGTAGCAGGTTTTGATCATCCATCACATCATGTCGTGCCGCCTCCACATATGTTAGCGGGAGAGAGGTCATAGTGGATCGTTGGGGAAGTTCAATGCGGGGCACCTGAACGAGGCGGCGCTGCAGACACTCAGTTCTAACATGGCCCTCCTGGCCGCGGCCCGAGCAGGTCCTCGGTTGTCCATCATATATAACAATTGCGCGGCAACCACCAACGAAAACATATGATGGAACGTGCTTCTTACGTTCTATGCGCACTTGTCGTACCCCGTTAACGACAGGGTACGTTTCGAATGTGTTCCATTTCTCCTCTGTGTGGCTCAGAACAGTGCCGTATGGCCGCAGTGCATCAACGACTAGGTTGGCAGGAACTTCGAACGGTAGTTCAAAGATGCGCACGGTACGCACCCCCAGACCAGCATGGTCAACTGCTACCACGCTCACGTTACCGTCTGCGTGACAGAAGCGAAAGCCGTTTGCAGATCGTTGGAGTAATCTGTCGCAGGCCGCTTCGTCAATCAGTTTGAGGTACACTGTGCTGGTTACAATAGACAGATGAATTCCTATCAGTTCTTGTGGTTCCATGTGCATGATGTCTCGTAGAAACCGTTCAATTTCATGGGCCTTCGGTCTCGTGTACGATGCTTTGAACGTTAGTTTGATTGTAGCTTCTCGATATGAGAACGCCATGTCGGGTCGGTACAAGTACTATACGGCAATACAACGACGCGACCGCGCGCTAGCGGGTAAACAAAAACACCTGCGGAGCACTGCCCGGGCCGCCGAGCCCGTCCGCACGGTAACACGGCTGAAAGCCGATTGGTAGACCACGGGTATCCCTCTGACTTTTAATAGTACGAAAGTCCCGAAGCATGTCAAGGCAAATTTTCTCGGCGTGAACGTGTGGTCACATGTCCCCAACCCAGCGTGTTGTTTTAAATGCCCGCGCTTTCTGCACACTATTCTAGGACGTAAGGGATGTAGCACTTGCGAATATGGTAAGGCCGCACATGAAGGATTCAGTTGTCCATTTCCTCCGAAGTGTGTAATTATCTTTGAGATCCCTCTGTCTGGAATAGGGACTGCAGTATCTTCCATGAAGAAAGGAAGATACGAGAGATTAAAATCAACAAAGCGCATCCTGCATGGTAAGGCCAAAGGGATGTGTAGGGCGAAGTAGCTCCCATGTTCGCTACGTCATTCGCTTCAGTTCTTTAGCAGCCAGTTCAGAAAGCCGACGCTGCCACACAAACGGAGGTTGCTAGTGTCAGCACTAGTACTTGTGTTCGTCAATGCACTTTTGCTGCTGCAGAGATTTCGAAGCCGATGTCTGCCCCATCACAAAAGGCCGTGGTTGCTAAACTTTTGGAGCTCCCAGTCTCTAAGAAGGTGAATAACTCACATGGTACTAGAGGGAGCTGTAGAGCGTAAAAACTGTAATGAAAACAGATTGGAATACATTCAGCAAATAGTCGAGGACGTAGACTGCCGTTGTTACTTCGCACCTCCTTCCAATCACGAAAACGGAACGGGGTCCTCCTTACTCTCCTTCGCATAGGCCACAGCCCTGTGATGCTTGTATTCTTGCGCAGGCTAGAGGACCCTCCAATGTTTGGTTCTCGTGGCGTACAGATCAGTGTGTGCCACATTTTATTAGACTGTGTTTTAATTTCGGACAAGAGGGCAGTGGCAGATTTGCCAGCATATCTACAGTTTTAAGTGATTTTCAAACGAATGTGGTTATAGTTTAAAGCTTTTTGTGATTTGCCGAGCTTGTTTCCTAGGATTTTTGAGAGATGTACCTAATGTTTAGCAGGACGACTGGCTCGCCCACGTCTTTTTTTATTTTTTTTATTTTGTTTTTATTATAAGTGGTCAGCCAATCACATTTCCTTCTGCGTTTCTTTTAGCTCCCCTGTCGTTTTACATATGTTTCAATCAGGAGCATAGCACATTTCACCCTTTCTCCTTTGTCGTAAGGCGTGCGATTGTGTGGGTCAAATATGAGTATGGTGGGAGTGTGTGAATGAGTATCATTTTGTAGGTTTCGTCCTAGTTGTGTGACAACAATGTGAGTAATTTTGTCCACATTGCTTTCCTTTAACATGTGTAAGGGTGTTGATAAGCGCCTCGCCGTTGAGTGGTCGTCAGCTCCAAAAAAAAAAAAAAAAACACATAGGAGAAGAATATGAGAATATGAGGAAATCACTGACAAGAAGAAGAGGAGGGCTGGATGATAGCACACGTGTTATGCAATGAGTGGATAAATTGAATGGCACTTCCGGGTACTGCAGAGAGTAAAATGCGTAGGGAAAGACGGAGACTGGATTCTTTCTGGTCATCAGCCTTACTGGTGTTATGTGGTTCGCCATGAGTTACTCTCGGAGTAGTAGGTGCCTCCTACGTCTATGATTATTTTTTGCGTGAATTCCAGTCTGTATTTTCCCTACAATTTTTACCCTGTACGGGTAGCTCTAGTGCTTTGGAATTACTATCTGATGTCTTAATAACGTTCAGCCGAGCTGTCCCTTCTTCTTGTCAATATTTTCCAAATATTTGTTTCCTAGAGGCATCAGACCTGTTAGAATAGCGATGACTCAAAGTAAAAATAATGGTAATAATAGTTTTATGTGGCCGTGGGCACCCAGGATTAACGCAATATTTGTTTGCAAGTGCTTTATATGGCTTGAGGTAGTTAGTTAAATATGAGTGAGTGGTGTAGGATGATTATTTTCCGATGGATGAATGGATGTATAATTTGTTGGTTCCACGAACGCACGTATGATTTGGTCCTGTTGATATATAGGGGCTGTACAAAAATATGGAAACACAAAAAATTAAAAATATTACCATGGCTAATACGGAGGTGAGACCCCGATCACATTCGAAACTGCCTCCAGTCGTCTAACAATGGAGGGGTGAACAACTTTAGGTGTTGCCCCTTCTTGTTGTTCCTGTGAACGTCTTAGCTCTCTGGTCAGTATTTTCAGTTAAATACACACATAATTCAGGAGCAGAAAGCACAAAGGTAATGGAGAGAGGAACCTCGAAACTTATTCTAAACGACTGCAATTGTTGCTTGACTTGGATCGCAGACGGTAAAGCCATCATTGTGAACAATGTAGAGCAGGGAACAAATATGTGTTATGGTGGGTAGCAACCACTTGCAGGATAGTGGAAGATGGAGAGTCTTATTGTAGTGAAACGTGTTAAATGTTATGACCCCTTAGTTCGATAAAATAGCTGGACTGAGAACAACGCTGGTACTGTATTACTGAAGCATATATGCTAGTCGATCAAAATGTTACCGAAACTCAGGAGAAATTTGCTTCAGATTCGCGGCTGTAGGAGAATTTTTTTTTAAATATTTTTTAAGGATTTTAGCGAAATAATTCTCTTAGGTACGCTTTTCTGGCATTACGATCACCGCTCTTAGTGGCATACAAAGTTTGGCATTAAGTTCCGAGCTCGTCCCAATAACACAGCAGTACGAACAATATGGTGACCCCTGGCAGCGATCGTAATTGTCAGCCGCGTACCGCACGATTCTGGGTCCATTCAGTGTGCTGCAAGCCGTCCAGCAACTGCAATATGCTCGCGACATAAAAACAACTGCCAGAGCCACCGAATGACAGAGTAGCGTTATTTATCGACGCGTCACAAGCGGTAGCACAATAGACAAACACATAGGAGACTGTCCTTGCGGAACAGTGTGCTTGCGGCACAGTGTCAAAGCCAGAGTAATTGGTGATGGGGAGCTATTGTCCATTGTGGATGTCCGACAGCAGTGTCCGCAGCAACGTTCAGTAGGGTGTCTGACAGAAAAATGTATACAGATTATTGTAAGCAAAGACAGCCACGGCAGCGTGAAGATAGACACGTGGAAGGCAGAGGTGGCACTGACTGGCTAGGTTGTGTTGAAGTCCGCAATCTTAATGTTAAAAAAAATGGTTCAAATGTGTGTGAAATCTTGTGGGACTACTGCTAAGATCATCAGTCCCTAAGCTTACACACTACTTAACCTAAATTATCCTATGACAAACACACACACCCACGCCCTAGGGAGGACTCGAACCTCCGCCGGGACCAGCTGCAATCTTGATGGTTTACATAAATTTTACTGATGGGGTCCAATACGTGATATGTATTTCCGTTTGCAGCCTATGTTGATTTTATGGGGTGGGCAAAATTAAACTGTCCCAGAAAATATTTGACGCACCTTCAGATAAGTAACCAAAGCTACAACATCCTGGGGCGGATATCGTAAGGTGGGTTGCCCAACTGTAAGTTGCGTGAAACATTTTGTGGATCATTTTTATATTGTCCAACCTGTACATTTAACTCTTCCCCATTAGTGAATGTGTTAAATGTATAGCAAATAAAATTCCATCAGCCATTAAATATCTGTTATGGATTACAATGAACCTGAAAGATGTTGTTCCACTTAGATAATTAATATGTAGGACACTTAAGGAACGAATATGAGCATTTCATTGTTCAATTATGAGTTAATACAGAAGAAAATGAAAAAAAATTCTATATTCTATGAGTTTACATGGCTGAACGTGTTTGTTATTTACGAATAGACGTGTACAAGATTTCACTGTATTATCTTTAATAATTCTGCACAAAAACGGGTATTTGTAGTAGAAAAGTTGTTTACAGGAAGTCATATTAAAGTAAATAATATGCATCTTGAAGCTTATAGGCGACTAAACACTGCCTGTCGCACATAATCTATGTTCTTTTGCGTCTATCATGTCCTGTAGTTCTCTTTTACCACATCTAACCAACTGTCTTGCATTTGTTTGCCGTGACAGTCACAGACCCTTGAGCATCTTGCACTCTGTAATAGTCACAATAGCGAAGATTCAAATGGTTAAAATGGCTCTAAGAACTATGGGACTTAACATCTAAGGTCATCAGTCCCCTAGACTTAGAACTACTTAAACCTAACCAACCTAAGGACATCACACACATCCATGTCCGAGGCAGAATTCGAACCTGTGACAGTAGCAGCAGTGCGGTTCTGGACTGAAGCGCCTATAACCACTCGGCCACAGCGGTCAGCACAATGGCTAAGATTCTAGCTCATATTGTCCTGAGGAATAACCCCTAATTTTTGTAGTACCTAGCACTTGAAAATATTTCCGCACATGTGAGAACAACGTCATGGACTCCTATTTTAAATATCGGCATACCCACAAACGCTGTGTTTGGTGGCACTTCCAAAACATTTGGATTTTATATACGTGCATGCAAACATTTTTTCAGCAGCTCAGCGTTGGCCAGATTTCAAAATATAGGCTTTGTTGCACCATGTACAGCCGCGGGAAGCCTATGCTTATGAAAAAAGTATCTCATGTCACTTTTGCCCTGTCAAAATTGCACCGTGGTGTGTCACAAGCTGGGCAGTGGAAAATACTTCACCTTTCTTTATTTGTAGACGATTGATGAAAAATAAATTTCTCCTAATTTCTTGTCCATGATAGCTTTAGAGCAGGCTCATCCAAGAATTGCGCCCGGCGGGCGCAAGATAGTGTAGTTCAGCGCCCCGTCCGCGACCGTGTGTCGCTAGTGTCGCCATAGAAGCGAGAGAGGGAGAGAGGGAGAGAGAGAGAGAGAGAGAGAGAGAGAGAGCTGCAAAGCGAGTGAGACCGCACAGCACTGCTCTGCGCTGGACTGTCCCGCGGTCAGATCCAGTGTAAACAAAATATTCTATTTTAGAATTAATTTTATGTAAGGGATATAGAGTCTCATTCTTACTGTTAGTAGTTACAAGTAAGTATTTTTTGTTATACTTCGTGCTACAATTTTTTGTATCCCTTTTCCGAGGTTAAAAATTGGATCCTTAGTTTGCTGTTTTGTACGTAATAATTTTAACTGACCAAGTTAGAAAACTTATTAAAATAGAATTAATGTTATAAAGCTTTTTAATTGTTACAGTCAACATTGTTAAAGAAAACAATTAACATTTTACATGTTTTTCTTTTTCGAGGAAACGATTTTGTCTACGCTTTGTACAATATGCCGTGAGACTGCTAACCTCAAAGAATTGGTCAAATTATTATCCCCAAGGAATGAACGGTTCTTAGTTTTAGCAAGCTTTAAAAGAGAGAAAATGCGCTCACAAGTATACGTGGAACCAAACAGCCGGCCGAAGTGGCCGTGCGGTTATAGGCGCTGCAGTCTGGAACCGCGGGACCGCTACGGTCGCAGGTTCGAATCCTGCCTCGGGCATGGATGTGTGTGATATCCTTAGGTTAGTTAGGTTTAACTTGTTCTAAGTTCTAGGGGCTAATGACCTCAGCAGTTGAGTCCCATAGTGCTCAGAGCCATTTGAACCATTTTTTTTTTGAACCAAACATTGAGAGAACTTTTGCCGCGTGCTTGTCCAAAAGAGGATATTTCTCTCGTGGAAGACAGCTGTAAAAGTCATCCAAAATTTTACACATAAGAAAGCGGTCCTTCAGGCGGATATGGCACTGTAAGTCAATCAGTTCTAATTGAAGCACTTGTGAGACGTTCTCTGCCCAAAGGGAAAACGGGCGAACAGATATATCTATCGGCTGGCGTTCGGGCGGTCCGCACGGCCAGTTGAGCGACACGGCTCGGCCCCTGCGATAACATACGAATTCGCCCGGGGCGCTGGCCGCGGGCGATCGCGGGCGCTAGCCCCCCAAGGGCACAGTTTGGACGAGCCTGCTTTAGAGGGTCTCTATTTCATTCTGGTCCAAGCGGTAATTCTCAGCGACAAGTGAGCAATAGCAATAAAAAGTATACATGGAAGCACTGATCTCTACAACAAAGTTCCTCAGAGTTAAACACGTGTGAAGCAACTGAGCACAACAATGGCCTAGGGGGCAAAATAGAAACAAAAATCCACGTATTAAGAGTGTGCAGAAACTTTAGTTAAAGCATCGGAGCTTAGCATAACAGTAAAAGTGGGCGTGACAGAATGATGAAGAAACTCAAGATAAAATTCTTAAAACTATTTTTCAGGTAAATACTTTGCGGAGTATATGAAGAAGCTAACAAAGAACAAAACACCCTCAAAAATGTTTTTTTAATAAGCGCCACCTATTGATCTCCTTGAGTGTTTTATGCATTGCTCTTGGTTAGGATTATGATCCGCTAGAAGACTTCGTGGTGCAGGTACTGATTATTTGGTCAGCGGATCTGGCAATTGTGTTTGGTAAAAATATTGTATAGTCTCCAGAAAATGCTCCCTTCAGGGAGTGTGGGGGGTGGACGATAGTGAACTGCTGCAGTTGTGATGTGCCGAAGGCATTTAGGTGGTGTGGCAGTAGCAGTGCTCAATTCGGAATAAGCTAGACATACACTCTAGCCGTATTGTTTCACTTTTTACCACTATCTTTATTTTATTGAGAGTGTTGAGAATGTGGGCTCGGGAGAAAGGCTTTGCACTTTTCACAATGGAAAGATGCACTCATTGTGTGGTTTCAGGGTCCTGTTGTCGGCAGAAGGCAGTCAGTGAATCTCATTAGGAGAAGCGTACCTCCTCTGGAAGACAGGCAGTTTTTGTGGAACTGAAGCTGAGGCTTGCTTCGTTCTTTTGTGAACACAACCAGCACTTGGCCTAACTAAGGGCAGGGGACGCCTTTCCACTACTGAGAACGATCATGACACTTTTACCTTTTCCGCATGATCAACAAAGGTCCCTGACACCGCCCAGCTAGTGTGAGAGAGACGGTTCCTTTCGCCCCAAAATATCGGGCATGCAACCAAACTGAGATGCCTTGCCACCGTGCTTGGCGCAAAGAGGCCTACGAATTGAGGAGACACTGCTCTAGGTCCATAACAATATTGTGTATGTGATGCGCCTCCTTGTGCTCGAAGAGTGGTAAGTCTCCGCTGTATTCCCTTGTTTTCTTTTCACTAAATAACCGATATTTTCACGTATCACATTGACAATAACGTTGAGTCATCCTCGCCATATAGAGTATTTGAAAGTTGAGAATTGTGGAGGGGGAAGTAAGTTTTCTGTCAATCGTGTTCCACTTAGTGTACAATACGTCTCCTGGCCGCTATGTGGTGCTGATGGGCCCGAGATTTGCTGCTTTTGAGGAAACATAGGTTTCCCAGTCTGTGGCCGTGCAATCTGTATTCTGAGTAGTTCGCAATTTACTTTTTCTGGCACGCAACTAGAGTTACCCGTTTGATTATACTTTGCGACTTCGTCTCATTACAGTTGAATTTGCGACCTACCCAAATAAGCATAAGTTGTTGCTTTTCTCTATGCGGTTGGTAGCTCCCCACAGTGTTAGGATCTTTTTGTGTGAATTCAATCCAGATTTTCAGAAAAGTTTGCTCCCTATTAACTACTTGTGTGTCGTGTCCAATAATTAGGGCAAATAAATGTCTGTTACAGTCAGACCTGATGTTGTTGTTGTGGTCTTCAGTCCTGAGACTGGTTTGATGCAGCTCTCCATGCTACTCTATCCTGTGCAAGCTTTTTCATCTCCCAGTACCTACTGCAACCTACATCCTTCTGAATCTGCTTAGTGTATTCATCTCTTGGTCTCCCTCTACGATTTTTACCCTCCACGCTGCCCTCCAATACTAAATTGGTGATCCCTTGATGCCTCAGAACATGTCCTACCAACCGATCCCTTCTTCTGGTCAAGTTGTGCCACAAACTTCTCTTCTCCCCAGTCCTATTCAATACTTCCTCATTAGTTATGTGATCTACCCATCTAATCTTCAGCATTCTTCTGTAGCACCACATTTCGAAAGCTTCTATTCTCTTCTTGTCTAAACTATTTATCGTCTACGTTTCACTTCCATACATGGCTACACTCCATACAAATACTTACAGAAACGACTTCCTGACATTTAAATCTATACTCGATGTTAACAAATTTCTCTTCTTCAGAAACGCTTTCCTTGCCATTGTCATTCTACATTTTATATCCTCTCTACTTCGACCATCATCAGTTACTTTGCTCCCCAAATAGCAAAAATCCTTTACTACTTTAAGTGTCTCATTTCGTAATCTAATTCCCTCAGCATCATCCGACTTAATTCGACTACATTCCAGTATCCTCGTTTTGCTTTTGTTGATGTTCATCTTATACCCTCCTTTCAAGACACTGTCCATTCCGTTCAACTGCTCTTCCAAGTCCTTTGCTGTCTCTGACAGAATTGCAATGTCGTCAGCGAACCTCAAAGTTCCCGGGTTCGATTCCCGGCGGGGTCAGGGATTTTCTTTGCCTCGTAATGACTGTGTGCTGTCCTTAGGTTAGTTAGGTTTAAGTAGTTCTAAGTTCTAGGGTACTGATGACCATAGATGTTAAGTCCCATAGTGCTCAGAGACATTTGAACCATTTGAACCTCAAAGTTTTAATTTCTTCTCCATGGATTTTAACACCTACTCCGAACTTTTCTTTTGTTTCCTTCATTGCTTGCTCAATATACAGATTGAATAACATCGGGGATAAGCTACAACCCTGTCTCACTCCCTTCCCAACCATTGCTTCCCTTTCATACCCCTCGACTCTTATAACTGCCATCTGCTTTCTGTACACCTGTACACAGACCTGATTTAATTACAAAACTCATTATACTGCATATACATGTATCTACATCTACATCGCTACTCTGCAAATCACATTTAAGTGCCTGGTGGATGGTTCATCGAACCACCTTCACTATTCTCCATTATTCCAATCTCGTATAGCGCGCGGAAAGAATGAACACCTATATATTTCCGTAGGAGCTCTGATTTCCCTTATTTTATTGTGGTAGTGGAATTTCGTGAGAAGATTCCGTCGCAACGAAAAACGCCTTTCTTTTAATGATGTCCAGCCCAAATCTTGTATCATTTCTGTGACACACTCTCACATATTTCGCGATAATACAAAACGGGCCGCCCTACTTTGAACTTTTTCGTACTCCGTCAGTCCTATCTGGTAAGGATCCCACACCGCGCAGCAGTATTCTAACAGATGACGGGCAAGCGTAGTGTAGGTAGTCTCTGTTACATTTTCTAAGTGTCCTGCCAATAAAACGCAGTCTTTGGTTAGCCTTCCCCACAATATTTTCTATGTGTTCTTTCCAATGTAACTTGTAATTGTAATACCTAAGCATTTAGTTGAATTTAGGGCTTTTAAATTAGAGTGATTTATCGTGTGACCGAAGTTTAACGGATTCCTTTTAGCACCAATGTGGATGACCTCACACTTTTCGTTATTTAGGGTCAACTGCCAATTTTCGCACCATTCAGATATCTTTTCTAAATCGTTTTGTAATTTGTTCTGACCTTCTGATGACGTTATTAGTTGATAAACGACAGCCTAATCTGCAAACAACCTAAGATGGCTGCTCAGATTGTCTCCCAAATCGTTTATATACATAAGGAACAGCAAAGGGCCTATAACACTACGTTGGGGAACGCCAGAAGTCACTTCTGTTTTACTCATTGACTTTCGTTCAGTTACTACGAACTGTGACCTCTCTGACAGGAAATCACAAATCCAGTTACTTAACTGAGACGATATTCCATAAACACGCAATTTCACTACAAGCCGCTTGTGTGGTACAGTGTCAAAAGCCTTCCGGATATCCAGAAATACGGAATCGATCTTAAATCGCTTGTCAATAGCACTCAACACTTCATGTGAATGAAGAGCTAGTTATGTTTCACAACTGCCCTGCAACTTCTTTCATGGTTAGGTCATCCCCTAATAATTAGTATAACTAGTTGCACTTGTTCTAGGCGCGTCAGTCTGGAACCGCGTGACCGCTACGGTCGCAGGTTCGAATCCAGCCACGGGAATGGATGTGTGTGATGTCCTTAGGTTAGTTAGGTTTAAGTAGTTCTAAGTTCTAGGGGACTTATGACCTAAGATGTTGAGTCCCCTAGTGCTCAGAGCCATTTGAACCACTTTTTGCACTTGTTCTCACTGTGACGGTGTTATCGTTGTTAGCAGTCGCTAGACCCAACGATCATTCTATTGTTATTTAGTGAAGGTAGGGTCCGTTGCACCCACTCGTCTTATTTGGTAATATGTGTACTTACTGGCCAGCTGTGTTTCGTTTCACGACTATTTGGCTAACGACGTTGCACTTTTCAGACGTAATAGGCAACAACATTTTATGTCTGTGGCATACACCGTAACGCAGTCAGTTTAAAATTTCATTGTATTAGCTGGATGAATTCCTTGAATTCCCCCGCAATACAGCTAATTCGTCGAGAACGTTGTCTGAGCAGTGATTTCTACAAGATTACACTGCGGTGTCTCCTGAAAGATTTTCTGTGTTCCCATTGTTGGTGACGTTCTCCCCGCGAAGATGCTTTGCAGTAGATGCTTGTCCATAGCTTCTCTCATTCTGTCAGTGACATCAGATACTTCAGAAATTGTTAATAGGAAGATGTTAAGAGGATTGTTCTCCGTGTCATTCTGTCTTCTGGTGCTCTCTTCATAACCACATAGCTTCCACTTCATTAGCACTACATCATCCATGTACACATCCGATCTTCTTTCCTCCAACAAAAACTTCGATTTTTCCAACTAAACATTTCTCAATAACTTATTCTAGATGTACGCAAAAGAGCAGTGGGAGCCAACTGCAGCCTTATCTCACTCTCCTTTCGATCATTTCCAACCCTTACTCCTCTTTTCTAGTGTAAATATAAATTTTCTATCAATCTCTTCTCCTTGCAGTAAACTCATCAACTTGCTCCACTGCACTCTTTCGAAAGCCCTTTCGAAGTCACGGAATACAATATAATTGTCTCCACGTGCCTAATATGTACTTCGCAATACATATATATCTCCTGTTTTTCTTAGCAATCCGATTGCATCTTTCTTCCATTTACCCTTTCATTTGCCCAAAGCTGTCCTTCTAAAATGTGCTATTCTAGCTTTCCATGTCACCTTCTGTTCATCATTGTGTATAATATTTTGGGTATTTGAAAAATTAAACTCTGTGTTGTTCTTCCTTTTTGCCGCTATTACTTTCGTCACTTGGTTTCGTTACTGTTGCGATAAAATGCTCTGGCTATTTTCCTGTTTCGTATATCTTATCTCAAATATGGGCTTTCTCTATGTTCCCCACAGTCTCCCAAGCTCTTCATCTTTTTCTGCTGGTAGTTCGTCACATCCATGTGCCTTGTTATTTTTCATCTCGTTCAGTAGTTTTTTGAATTTCTTCATCTGCAGTAATCTCGCCTAAAAATCTAAATTTGGTGGCTGGAGTGGTAAATGGTGTGCATGTATCTGTGCATACGTTAGAAGTTTAACAGGCTTGCAATCATTACTCAAAGTCTAGTTCTGTACGTATAGGTATGAATGTGATATTTCAGTAAATTATGTAGTCTTGGTAGATTCCACTAATGTATTTGTGATTCAAAGTTCCGGATGCAATCGTGTAAGTTATATTATCTCTATTAATCTTATGAGCTAATCTTCACATATATAATTTTACAGTGAAATGGAGCCTGTTAAAGAAAGGCAACACTCCTCCCCAGGTGATTAACTTTTATAGCCATGACGTTCCTCACTTAGATTATATGGAAATGTGATTTTCATTCTTTGGAAAATTCTTTGCCCATATATTCCACTATTCACCTAAACACTCCTAAATTTCAAGCAGAAGGTCTAAGTCATCTTGGAATGTTGTTATTTCTATCTGTTCCATTTGCTCTAGTCTTCTTTCTTGTTCTTTCTTCCCTTTACCCGTTTCTCTCTGCTGTTGGCATTGGTATTGGGACTGTGGCAATATTATTGGCCAGAAGCCATTCCTGACGCCACCAATCCCCGCGGGAAGGGTGTCTGCGTCTACAACAAATCTAATGTTCAAGTATTAAAACGCTTTTCACATGTCCACATGGCGTGTATCTGAGGTGGGACGTACATACCAGCCCTGTATTCACCTTACTGCATGTGGAAAACATCCTAAAAACGATATCCAGGCTAGCCAGCTCATCAGCACTCCGCGAGGTGGATTCAATCCAGGGCGAACTTCACTCCCAGGATCCCAGAAGCGGCGCGTTAGAGCGCTCGCCTCTCCGGGCAGGAGTGTTATTCTTCTTCTAAGATTTTGTTCTACTTTCATTATTGCTCCATGAATATAAGAGTTAATCAACAGTGGTGATACGAGCCAGCCTTGGCTTACAGCCGCACTAACAAGAAAGTTTCTTCAGTTTTCACTCTTATTACTATCACATGGTTTTTGCCTATATGGTAAATTACTAGTCTGTCTCTTTAATTTACTCCGTTTCATTGTGTTTGCTTTATTGTCAGATAAAACCGTTGCGAGTGCTGCATAAGAACAATGTATGAAGGAGAACTAAGATTCAGATGATCTCTGCGGTAGCAAGGGCTAAGGTGCAGTTGCTGCATGCCCTAGTTTGTCCTCTGTCTATCTCGGGCTCGACGCTTTGTGACAAAACATCTCGTCTCTCCATCTCAGACGTCTACGCTCTTTTGCGGCCGTCCAGACCTTCGGAGCGTCTCCCGGGGTATAAACATTGGCTTCTCTCTCATCTCATCATCTCAGAAGGCGCTGTACTTTCAGACTGCGCAGACCTCGTCATTTTTCCGATAGCCTGGTATACTTCTTTTTTTTATGTAAGTCTTCTCGCGTTGCTTTCCACAACATCAGTTCTATCAAGTTGTGCTCTGACTTATCTATATAAATTTTAGCAGTTTCCATGTTTGTGCAGTTCTTTATATCTCAATCCATGTGTTCTGCACTCTTTAATAGACTGAAATAGTGGATATTCGTAAATTTAAAATGAAAACGGATGTTACGCTAGTTTATGTGTCTCTATGCGTAATTTGTGACTCCACAATAGTACAACTGAGCGTTTTTTAATTACAGTGTACACCGAAGCGCCAAAGAAACTGGTATAGGCATGCGTATTTAAATGCAGAGATATGTAAACAGGCAGAATATGGCGCTGCTGTCGGCAGCGCCTATGTAAGATAACTAGTGCGTGGCGCAGTTGTTATATCGCTTACTGCTGCTACAGTAGCAGGTTATCAAGATACAAGAGAGTTTGAACGTGGTGCTATAGTCGGCTCACGAGCAACGGGCACAGCATCTCCGAGGTAGCGATGAAGTGGGGATTTCCCCCTACGACCATTTCACGAGTGTATCGTATCAGGAATCAGGTAGAACATCAAATCCCAACATCGCTGCGGCCGAAAAGGATCCTGCAGGAATGGGAAACGACAACGACTGAAGAAAATCGTTCAACATGACAGAAGTGCAACCCTTCCGCAAATTTCTGTAGATTTGAATGCGATGCCGTCAACATTCAACGAAACATTGTCGATATGGGCGCACTCGTCTTCCCTTGATGACAGCACAACACAAAGCTTTAAGCCTCGCCTGGGCCCGTCAACACCGATACTGGACTGTTGATGACTGGAAACGTGCTGCCTGGTCTCGTTTAAAATTGTACCGATGGATGGATGTGTACGGATATGGAGACAATCTCTTATATCTAAGGACCCTGAATGTCAGCAGGGGACTATTCAAGCTGGTGGAGGCTCTGTTATAGTGTGGGGCGTGTGCAGTTGGAGTGATATGGGACCCCTGATACGCCTAGACACGACTTTGACAGGTGTCACATAAGTAAGCATGCTGTCTGATCACCTGCATCTATTCATGTCCGTTGTGCATTTCGACTGACTTCGTTACAAAAAATGAACATGGAATACAAGTACGGCAAGAACATGACCAGTCTCGTGCGCTATCATCTACGCTATGAGAACAACTGACACTAATTTATTGTATCCGGCGGGCCACTTCAATTTGCGTGCGAAAAGGCGTGATTGGTTAACTTCAATGCTAATTAACCCGGAAGCGGTGCAATATATCGAATTTTCCTCTGAAGAATTCTATCCCAGCACAGTCTTTCCCTGCACCTCACAAACTATTCAGAGTTCTTACCACCCTGCATGTGTACTCTAATACTACAAAGAAAACGGTGCGCCACGAAGAAATTATCCAGATGTTACGAAAATCAGTAGATGTAATGTACACGTACAGACAAAAAATTATAACAATATTAGAAAACAATCCTGTTGGAAGAACATCCACAACTGAGCATTATACCAGAGGTAGAAAATATCGCTTCAGTTGTAAATTTCTTTTATTATCATGACCGGTTTCGGGCTTTCATAAGCCCATCCTCAGGTGTCGCAACTGTACTGTGGTCCCCGAGAGCCTCGGTGGACGTGTACTAGTTGCGTAGATCGTCGAAATCTCGAGCTGGTTTGAGGACCTTGCTCCAAACGTTCTCAACTGTGGATAGTTACGGCGACCTTGCTGGCCCTGGTAGCGTTTGGCAGCCACGAAGACCAGCAGTAGAAACTCTCGCACGCGTACGGGCGGACATTAACTTGCTGAAATGTAATCCTAGGATGGCTTGCCGTGAAGGGAAACCAAACTGAACGTAGACTATCCTCGACGTACCGCTGTGCTGTAAGGGTGCCACGGATGAGAACCAAAGACGTCCTGCTATCAAATGAAATGGCTCCCAAGATCCTACGGCGCGAGGCAGTCAGGTTGATATCCAAATATCCACGGGTTTGCTGCCGGTCTATAGTGTCCAACGGGCACAATATTTCGGCGATCATACATGTCGCCATCATCAGGTGAACTGAGCTCCTGTGAACGTGCCGGCACGGAGATCCGTACGCTATGGCTGCTCAGAGGGAACTGGGTTCGGTCGCGGCGGCGGCCGATTTAAATACCCTCCGCCCGCGGCGCGCTCCCTCCGCCGTCCGCGCCCCGCGCCACGGTCGCGCGGTGGAACAGATTGCGACGGCGTCTGAGATGACGTCGGTGTGATATCTCTGTCCGTCGTGGTCGTTACAACTATATGTTTGCTCAATTTACTCTTGATTAACCCAATCGCTGGTTCCCAAGCCTTGCTAAGATTATAGCCACAGTCACGGTTTATGAGGTCGTCATTGGTGCGAATTTCGATGGCCTCTCTAACAACGCTGTCCCAGTATCTCGACGTCTGTACCAAAATCCTCGTCCGGTCATATTCCATGGCGTGATTTTCCAACAAACAATGTTCAGCGACCGCCGACTTGCTCGGATACATCAGTCGAGTGTGCCTCTGGTGTTCACGGCATCGATCCTCGACGGTACGCATCGTCTGACCAATATACGACTTGCCACATTGACACGGAATCTGGTACACGCCGGCCTTCCTCAAACCGAGGTCATCTTTGGCGCTCCCCACCAGTGCACGAGTTTTATTTGGAGGACAAAACACAGTTCCGACCCGGTGTTTCTTCAGAATGCGGGCGATTTTCCCCGAGAGTGCGCCTGTGTATGGAATAAATGCAGTGCCTACCTCCTCCCTCGTGACTTCATCCATCTCAACAGGTTGTGCTGCAGTAGTTGGGCGGAGAGCACGTTGAATCTGCCACTCTGAGTACCCATTTTTTCGAAATACAGTTCTCAGATGTTCCAATTCCTGGGGTAGACTCTCTGCGTCAGAGATAGTGCGCGCCCTATGTACTAGAGTTTTAAGTACTCCTTCCTCTGTGAAGGGTGGTGGCAGCTGTCTGCGTGCAAATACAGATCAGTGTGCGTTGTCTTTCGATACACCCCATGACCTAGGGTGCCGTCAGCCCTTCTCTTGACCAAGACGTCAAGGAAAGGTAATTTACCCTCCGTTCCAGTCTCCATAGTGAATTTGATGTTGGGGTGTATGGAGTTTAGATGTGTAAGGAAGTCAAGGAGTTTATCCATACCATGTGGCCAGATGACGAACGTGTCGTCCACGTAACGGAAAAAGCAAGTAGGTTTCCATACGGATGACGACAGGGCTTCCTCCTCGAAGTTCTCCATGTACAAATTCGCTACCACCGGTGAGAGTGGGCTACCCATGGCGACTCCCTCCGTTTGTTCGTAGTATTCTCCATTAAAAAGAAAATAGTGGAAGTCAAGACATGCCTAAAAAGTTCAGTGGTCTTCTCGTCAAACTTCTGACTAATCAATTCTAATGACTCTCGCAGGGGTACCCTCGTAAACAAGGAAACGACGTCAAAACTCACCATGATATCTGATTCATCCAACCTGAAGCTATCAAGGCGTTTAACAGCATGAAGAAATTTGAAAATTTGCGCCACCGTAGATGTCGTTTGCTAAGTACTCTTGCCTTTCTAAAGAGATGTAGTTCCGAGAATGTTGTTCCAAATTTTGCTAAGGTTATGCATCACATCGATTCTGCAGCAGCTAAGAGAATCAAGAAACGAGCCAGCCTCGCATTGGTACGTGAGAGAGTGCAATTCATCCGCCGGAGCCTTAAGTTTATCTCACAGAAATTATTCAAACTACATTTGCAACTGGCTAGTAAGTTCACTTCTTGTTCCTGGGATTGGATTGATGGTGCCACCTGGGTGTCAGCTGATTCCGCCTATAAGAAGGCTACGGGACGTCAAACAGGTAAGTTCTCACGTCTCCTTGACAAACCATCTCTGCAGGTTCCGTGCAAGACTCTCATCAATTTGAGTGGCATGGTGTTGAGTGATGATGCCGTCTCGGTTTTGCAGAAAGGTCTCAACTTCGCTCCCACCCCCAAGTTCACTCCGGTCGCAGAAATTGTCAGTGCTGTTGAACAGGTTGCAGCTCGACTTCCGCCAGAATCAGCCGAGGAAATACGTCGTGAAACGTGTCGTGCGTTGACGAAATCCAAGCCGATGAAGTCAAATATCAGCAGTAAAGAGATGGCGGCCATTCGTGATCTGAGGGAGCGCTCTGAAATTGTTGTCTTACCGGCTGACAAAGGCAATGCTACAGTTGTTGTCTCCCATAAGGACTACACTGATAAGATGCAGAGCCTGCTAAATGACGATTCCTACCGCAAGATCAGCGTTGACCCTACAAAGAAGGTGGAGAACAAGACGAGGGCGCTTCTCAAGGACGCATATTTACCGGAGGGTGACGCTAAGAAATTGTTACCCGGTACCGCCTAGACTATATGGACTCCCCATTGTCAGCAACATCAGGGCACCTACATATTTGTTGGCCAAATACCTGACGGGAATATTAAGTCCTTATGTGGGTAAATGTCCTCATCACATCCGTAATTCCGTGGATTTTGTTAAACGCCTTGATAGCTTCAGGTTGGATGAGTCAGATATCATGGTGAGTTTTGACGTCGTTTCCTTGTTTACGAGGGTACCCCTGCGAGAGTCATTAGAATTGATTAGTCAGAAGTTTGACGAGAAGACCACTGAACTTTTTAGGCATGTCTTGACTTCCACGTATTTTCTTTTTAATGGAGAATACTACGAACAAACGGAGGGAGTCGCCATGGGTAGCCCACTCTCACCGGTGGTAGCGAATTTGTACATGGAGAACTTCGAGGAGGAAGCCCTGTCGTCATCCGTATGGAAACCTACTTGCTTTTTCCGTTACGTGGACGACACGTTCGTCATCTGGCCACATGGTATGGATAAACTCCTTGACTTCCTTACACATCTAAACTCCATACACTCCAACATCAAATTCACTATGGAGACTGGAACGGAGGGTAAATTACCTTTCCTTGACGTCTTGGTCAAGAGAAGGGCTGACGGCACCCTAGGTCATGGGGTGTATCGAAAGACAACGCACACTGATCTGTATTTGCACGCAGACAGCTGCCACCACCCTTCACAGAGGAAGGAGTACTTAAAACTCTAGTACATAGGGCGCGCACTATCTCTGACGCAGAGAGTCTACCCCAGGAATTGGAACATCTGAGAACTGTATTTCGAAAAAATGGGTACTCAGAGTGGCAGATTCAACGTGCTCTCCGCCCAACTACTGCAGCACAACCTGTTGAGATGGATGAAGTCACGAGGGAGGAGGTAGGCACTGCATTTATTCCATACACAGGCGCACTCTCGGGGAAAATCGCCCGCATTCTGAAGAAACACCGGGTCGGAACTGTGTTTTGTCCTCCAAATAAAACTCGTGCACTGGTGGGGAGCGCCAAAGATGACCTCGGTTTGAGGAAGGCCGGCGTGTACCAGATTCCGTGTCAATGTGGCAAGTCGTATATTGGTCAGACGATGCGTACCGTCGAGGATCGATGCCGTGAACACCAGAGGCACACTCGACTGATGTATCCGAGCAAGTCGGCGGTCGCTGAACATTGTTTGTTGGAAAATCACGCCATGGAATATGACCGGACGAGGATTTTGGTACAGACGTCGAGATACTGGGACAGCGTTGTTAGAGAGGCCATCGAAATTCGCACCAATGACGACCTCATAAACCGTGACTGTGGCTATAATCTTAGCAAGGCTTGGGAACCAGCGATTGGGTTAATCAAGAGTAAATTGAGCAAACGTATAGTTGTAACGACCACGACGGACAGAGATATCACACCGACGTCATCTCAGACGCCGTCGCAATCTGTTCCACCGCGCGACCGTGGCGCGGGGCGCGGACGGCGGAGGGAGCGCGCCGCGGGCGGAGGGTATTTAAATCGGCCGCCGCCGCGACCGAACCCAGTTCCCTCTGAGCAGCCATAGCGTACGGATCTCCGTGCCGGCACGTTCACAGGAGCTCAGTTCACCTGATGATGGCGACATGTATGATCGCCGAAATATTGTGCCCGTTGGACACTATAGACCGGCAGCACACCCGTGGATATTTTGATTATCAAATACGCCGGGAGAAACTCAAGAATCACAGGTTGATATCCCATCGCTCTGCAGGGCTTTTCAAGACGCGTCTACGTCCTGTCTCATTCAATGGAGAAGAATTGTCTTGAGTGACCAGTCCCGCATCGTACTGAGCCCCAATGAGCAGAGAAGACATGTCTGGGGACACCTCTCATAGCTGTGAGGCAGGAGAGATGGTTTGGGGTGCCACTTCTTTTCATAGCAGAATCGCTTTGGTTGTCATTCGGGGCCTCCTTACAATATAGCGGTACGTCGGCGGTACTATACGCCCATTTTTGTACCCTTCATGGCAAGCCATCCTGGAATTACATTTCAGCAAAGTAATGCCTGCTCGCACACGGTGGAAGTTTCTGCTGCTCGTCTTCGTGCTTGCGAAACCAAACCATGACCAACAACGTCCCATGATCTCTCCCCAGCTGAGAACGTTTAGAGCATTATGGGCAGGACCTTCTAACTATCTCGAGATTTTAATGAACTAACCCACCAACTGGTCATAATTTGGCACAGTATCGCTCAGAATGACATTCAACAACTCTATCAATTAATGCCGAACCTTATAAGTGCTTGTATGAGGACCAGGGATGGACCAATGCGTTATTGACGCGTTTGATTTGTGAATCTCTTTTTCTTGATTAAGTTAAGCAAATTTTTCAGATTGTTTGTCTGTACATGTACATTACATCCATCGATTTTCGTCCTGTTCGGAAAATTTCTTCGTGGTTCGTCGTCGTACATCCATGGAAATGAGCGTTTGGCGTCATTGGCCAAGAGGCCCCTTACGGGGCAGGTCCGGCCGCCTTGGTGCAGGTCTTGTTACATTCGATGCCACATTGGGCGACCTAGGCGCCGGATGGGGATGAAATGATGATGAGGACAACACAACACCCAGTCCCTGAGCAGAGAAAATCCTCGAACCAGCCGGGAATGAAACCTGAGCCCCTGAGGACAGCAGTCCGTCACGCTGACCATTCAGATATCGGGGCGGACGTCGTATATCTATTGTAAGGTGGCTATGATTTCGAACCTTACAAGCACTCATCCACATACTTTGCCGTGATCTACATCCACAGTAGGTATTATTTGATAGGTAGTACATCGTATATATGAATATTTAAAGGAGACTGACATTGCCACGTATGTCTTGTAAATAACTGTTAACGCTTATTGCATGAAAGGTGACAGTGTCTTTATTATCATACTAATGGAGGTTGGAACGACAGTGAAAATGAAACTGCAGATGGAACTCAAGCCCCGGGTGGAAGGCCCACACAGGTGTGGTGGTCCTGTTTTTACACAGGAAATAGCAAGACGGACGTCGTAGCACCTAGGTGCTGGAGCAGAATAGAGTCGTGACCGGTTGGTGTGGAAGCGTACCATTGTATGTGTATTATTTTTCTCGCAATCTTTCCACGCTGGACGACAAAAGACTACAACATGGTTGGTTGGCGTTCGAAAGAATCTGTAGAGAGGGAGAATATTCCATGGTTTCGAGAATATGATTAGTTTTTGGAATTACGATGGTGGGGAGCCGAGCCTTGCTGGGAGGCCAGCGGTGGAGAGAAGAGGTCTTCCGTTGCGAGCGTCTGTGTGTGACGGTCGCTCGATATCAGCTTTGTTGGTACAGATGGACTTACTGTCTTTGCTCTCAGGAGAGTTTATAGTTAGAACAATTAGACACTGTAGTGTTGCGAATCTATACGATTCTGGAATTCACCTCCGGGTTGGAAGTTGTCGTTGAGTACGCAGCGTTCAGTAATTGAGAGCACTTCCTCTGCCTGTACTTACGTTGAGACGTTATCGTAGCTCCGTCCCTGTGGCTGGGAGTTCGCGTTTCTCGTCTGTAGAACACAGAGAGGAGAAGACAGTATTGGAGTATATTAGTCAGAGGACCACCTTCTGCCGTGCTAGTGCTCGAAAGAGTTTATTTGTGGCGCAGACGAGTACGAGAACCATCACTTCGACGCACCGGACGTAGTTCATACAGTGGTATCGTAAACTGCTTCGGCTTATTAGGGGTGTAAAAGCTAAACAGCTGTGATCACGTTAGTTTATTTCCACTGAGTTTCCACACCACCGTAGATCATCTTTGAAAGTAGTGTCTTCTGGTCTTTGGTACGTACATGATGTCAGTCATTTCGCGTTATTGATATTAGATCACGCAGTCATAATAAGGGGAAGAGTTGGGCAATTGATTAGTAATTTTACTTAGTAAACGTAAACTTTGTAATATAAAGTTTTTTTAATATACAATAAATATATAAGCAGGAACAATGTCTTTCATTATGTAGTATTAGATGCCTTAATCATTCATTTACGTTTAGAGTGTAATTTATAGTATTAAGAGATCCTAAGATCTGCTTCAGGGGGTTGTCAGACAGGGCCAAATCTTCATTTTAGGGTTTATTATTTTCCGTTGCGCACAATTATTTTTACACCCGCCTGGAGTAGCATCTTGGACCATACGGATACGCGAATACCCTTATAAACGACGGCCAGTCACGATGTCAGGCTGAATGTCGAACAACTAGCTATGGTTCAAATGGTTCAAATGGCTCTGAGCACTATGGGACTTAACATCTGTGGTCATCAGTCCCCTAGAACTTAGAACTACTTAAACCGAACTAACCTAAGGACTTCACACACATCCACGCCCGAGGCAGGATTCGAACCTGCGACCGTAGCAGTCGCGCGGTTCGAACAACTAGCTATGCAGAAGCGCATTTTATACAAGGGGGCGTGACACATATTCCAATTGGAGAAGGCGGACAAACTCTGGTATGAACAGTACTGCCCTTAACTTATGCGGCGATAGCCAACAAATATAAAACTACGGGCAAACCACCAGAAGCGGTCCTTAAAGACCAGGTATCGAATAAGGAGCACAGAATGAAAATAGGTGAACCTAAGGGGGCACAAGAAATTAATGCCATAACAAGAAGCATGAAAAACACAACAGCAGTTCTGGAAGGAGAAAGAAAAAGCGAAGGACAGCTAAACAAAGCGTAAAACAGTTAACAGATATTTTGGGTTAGAGACCGAATGGATTTAAAAGAAAGAAAAGGAAGGGTACACCAGGAAAATCTGAAGTGGAAAAGAACACCAATAATGTTAACCAAGTCGTAGTAAAGTGAGCTCAACCCGAGGGCAACTTACAGAGGATCTTCTGATAGAATGGCACAAAATGTCACACACAGAAGAGAGAATTAGTAAGGGTGACGACAATCTGGAAATTACCAAGAAAACTCTCTCATAAGAGTTGGTAGATGACCTACAAGGGACGGACGAAGATGCGAAACGCCTGAAATCACTGAGATACAGAAAGAGTACGAGAACAGACTCTCTCTGCCGAAAAGGACGTTATGGAGAGGTGAAACTTCGAACAGTCAAATAATTTCCCATTTATTGGAATAGGATCACCGTTAAATAACAAGCGAGACAATATAAACAAAAGAAATATGTTGCTGTCGTTGTTTGTATCTATGAAGCTATTTAATTACTCGTATACTTTATGACTTGGAGACCGTTCACATCCACCTGATATCAGGATTAGTGGCTGCACTTAAGCCTGCATGGGTATTTGTGTTTGACATTTCTGAATGATGGTGACTAGTAATTATAGAAACTGCAACCATAGTAAATGAAAAATAAATTGACAGCCGTAGGCAGAACAATAATGTTTAATTTACACAACTCTGCGGACCAAAAGTTCCGATGTAGATCCACTCGCTGTGGAAATGGAGCAAAGGAAGCTTCCATCGTCTACTGGGTCTTACAAATGTCCGTGGTTTTCGGGCCACAGATCTTCGCTGAAGGGTGTTCAAGAAGTACTGCTATCTCGATCTTCTGGGATTTTCGAATCTGAGAGCGTCTTACCTCTGGTGGAGGTATTCTCTTGCTTTTAACATCAACAATGGCCAAGCGCTACTGGTCACGCACCGAGTCAGAGACTCCAGATTGTGTTTTTTGGTAATTTTGGGAAAAAATGTTTTTTTTTTGGGGGGGGGGGGGGGGAAGATTTTGGGGAAGCGGTGACCTTGGGGAAATACGTAGGAAGAAAATTTCGGTACTGGGGAAATTGGGGAAGTATTTTCTCTATCTAGCCTCATTACTGATATCATCTCTGATATTTTAGTTCACTATGCATCACTCTCTCTTCCGATCAACCGATACACATTTGCTTTTGTGGAAGACGTTACTCACCACGATGTCACGTCCATGTCTATCCACTTTCGCGATCGTATTGAGCTCTGGGGAATCATCATGCCGGATTTGTATTTGACGGGTTATACACTCCTGGAAATGGAAAAAAGAACACATTGACACCGGTGTGTCAGACCCACCATACTTGCTCCGGACACTGCGAGAGGGCTGTACAAGCAATGATTACACGCACGGCACAGCGGACACACCAGGAACCGCGGTGTTGGCCGTCGAATGGCGCTAGCTGCGCAGCATTTGTGCACCGCCGCCGTCAGTGTCAGCCAGTTTGCCGTGGCATACGGAGCTCCATCGCAGTCTTTAACACTGGTAGCATGCCGCGACAGCGTGGACGTGAACCGTATGTGCAGTTGACGGACTTTGAGCGAGGGCGTATAGTGGGTATGCGGGAGGCCGGGTGGACGTACCGCCGAATTGCTCAACACGTGGGGCGTGAGGTCTCCACAGTACATCGATGTTGTCGCCAGTGGTCGGCGGAAGGTGCACGTGCCCGTCGACGTGGGACCGGACCGCAGCGACGCACGGATGCACTCCAAGACCGTAGGATCCTACGCAGTGCCGTAGGGGACCGCACCGCCACTTCCCAGCAAATTAGGGACACTGTTGCTCCTGGGGTATCGGCGAGGACCATTCGCAACCGTCTCCATGAAGCTGGGCTACGGTCCCGCACACCGTTAGGCCGTCTTCCGCTCACGCCCCAACATCGTGCAGCCCGCCTCCAGTGGTGTCGCGACAGGCGTGAATGGAGGGACGAATGGAGACGTGTCGTCTTCAGCGATGAGAGTCGCTTCTGCTTTGGTGCCAATGATGGTCGTATGCGTGTTTGGCGCCGTGCAGGTGAGCGCCACAATCAGGACTGCATACGACCGAGGCACACAGGGCCAACAGCCGGCATCATGGTGTGGGGAGCGATCTCCTACACTGGCCGTACACCACTGGTGATCGTCGAGGGGACACTGAATAGTGCACGGTACATCCAAACCGTCATCGAACCCATCGTTCTACCATTCCTAGACCGGCAAGGGAACTTGCTGTTCCAACAGGACAATGCACGTCCGCATGTATCCCGTGCCACCCAACGTGCTCTAGAAGGTGTAAGTCAACTACCCTGGCCAGCAAGATCTCCGGATCTGTCCCCCATTGAGCATGTTTGGGACTGGATGAAGCGTCGTCTCACGCGGTCTGCACGTCCAGCACGAACGCTGGTCCAACTGAGGCGCCAGGTGGAAATGGCATGGCAAGCCGTTCCACAGGACTACATCCAGCATCTCTACGATCGTCTCCATGGGAGAATAGCAGCCTGCATTGCTGCGAAAGGTGGATATACACTGTACTAGTGCCGACATTGTGCATGCTCTGTTGCCTGTGTCTACGTGCCTGTGGTTCTGTCAGTGTGATCATGTGATGTATCTGACCCCAGGAATGTGTCAATAAAGTTTCCCCTTCCTGGGACAATGAATTCACGGTGTTCGTATTTCAATTTGCAGGAGTGTATAATATATGTCCTGCGAATATATACTGTTTCAAGTAATGAAGATCTCTCGAAAACGCGTCGGTATTAGTGTGATTCGGTATAATCAAACGTAAGGTAATGACGGATAGGCGATTAAAAGCCTGCAGGAGGAAAAGAAAAACACTGTCACGGCGTTTGTGTGTTCACAGTAGCCTGACGGGTAGAGGTGTCGTACTACGAAGTGAGTTGTGGGACTAACAATAAATCCAGAGAACAGTGAAGAAAGCGTGAAGGAAGCAAACGTGGCGCCTCTTGAACAGGTTTTTTTCTGTAATTTTTGTGGCCAAGCTACTGTTTGTATTTACAAGTTCTAGTTTACGTGCTATAATTTTTGATGCATATAACTTTACGGCCCTGAACACATAATTCCACTTTTTGAATCTGCCAAGACTGATAAAAAAATAATAAGTTAAAGGTAGTTTTAACATATTTGGGGGAAAGTTGCCGAAATGGTCTCATTTTGACGAATTTTTTTATCTGCTATGGGGGAATTTGGAAAACTCGATCTGGAACACTGCACCTAGTTAAGGGTGCATAGAGCAGTATGGAGCGGTCGCACATATATGGTGGGAAGAATTTGCTAGAATGTGTGCGTATATAGTTGAAAAGCGTTACGTCCGTTCACAGCGTAAAAATATTTCAGTGATTCGTTTTATTAATAAAAGTTTTATTTATAAAAGTTTATTTATAAAAGTTGTGATGAAACGGCACTGTGTCTGGTAATCAGTAACGTCTGCGGCGGACAGATTGCTATTAATGCATAATTGAAATGGCTTCCGTGATCAGTCATTGCCTGTTTAATTAATATGAGAACGCAATGTAGCTATGGTTACTTCGATATGAATGTGAAATGAGGTTAACTGTCAGTACAAAAGTGGATGAGTTTAGGCATTGCTAGGGGTTGTGTTATGTGGCAAAGGAATATTAAAATGAAGTAATGTTGATTAGTACTGTTATTATTTCAAAGTGACGTTATCCGTTTCATAATTAAGAAACTAACATTTGAAAACCATAAGAGGCATGTGTTTGCCTTAGGCACATAGTCATATTACTTTGTAAGGAAACGCGTTCTCTCAGTATAGCTACCAAACCTGAGTCTAACAGCCTAAAAAATAAGTTAACGAACTACCGTGAGAGACAAGGGACATACTTTCTTTACATGTGGCGTTCCGTACGTGGACGACTGCTTTTTCAGCGAAGAATAGGAATATGGTACCCAATAGTGAGCAATACCCATGAACAAAAGACTTAATGATTCAATGTGCGAAGGAAATAATATGTGTGTCATCGACTAAGAAAATCGTATGTGTAAAGGGAACTTACAGCATCTTGGGTTGCAGTCGTTAGAGAAGATCTTATCGACGCCACAAATGACGCAGTTTGCTGCACCATACCACGGCATTGAGCAACCAACAGTTGCAGCTATAAACGTTAGGTGTAGCAAGGATTCCAATTTCACAGAGTTTTAAATTGCTGCTGTAGGCGACGCTTTTGAATCATTTGGAGTGTGTTGAATTTTTTTGCGGAGAAAGCGTGGTGGGTTTCAGTCTTATACTTTTGATTTTCAGTGCATAAATGTCGTCTGCAAATGAGCCAGTATCAGTAGATAGTGTTGTGCGGCACAGCTCAATAAAGAGGGAGAATGTGATAATGCACCTATTAATATTCCGTTTTAAGGATAAGGGAGAATCTGCAGACAACGATATAATAGCAGATTTAAGCACGTTAAAACAAACACAACAGCTACAAAGACGGAAAAACTAGAGGGGCCCCACTTAGTAGTAAAACCGAGCAGCCACCTCCAATATATTAGTTTGTTGTTGGATATAATGGCACTGCCTCCACCCCCCCCCCCCTCCCCAAAAAAAAAAAAGTTGACGGCAAAACGGAGCCACACAAGAGATATAGGAAATCCAAGATTAAGCAGCAAAGGTCACAAAAGAATACAAGGAAAGCCAAGACAAAGTTTTAATGAAGAAAGAATCAAGAGAAGCAATCAGGAGCGAATCAAGAGAAAATTGCAGAACAACACAAGGAAAGGAAAGAGAAACTTGCAAAAAAATTAATCAAGGGAAAATTGCATTGCTAGGAAGGAAGTAGGAGAATGAAAGAAAAGTAAAAAATAAATTGCAAAGTAATTAAGAAGGAACTGAGGGAAGAGCTTAAATTAATCAGGAAAGTCAAGAGAAATTGGCAGGAGCAATAAAATCATTATTTAAGGAGGCTCGAGAGGAACTGGCGAAAATATTCGAAAGAGCCAAGAGGAGAAATGCACAAGATCAGCAAAATACACTTATTCTTCCAGAATAATAGTTATCTACCCAGTCACAACTAGGAGCAACCTCAGGTGCTGACTTCTTAATTGAAATACCTAGTTCTGAACGTAACTTGTCAAGCAGAACGACAGAAACAATCTGGTACACGCACAGACGATGATAATACTGAACTGGATGGTAACCTTATCGGTATGGTTTCAGATTTGTTGTCGGTCGATCAGGAATTATTTTTACAGAGGAGCTTAAGCAGACTACTACGAAACAAAAACAAGATCCAGAAAACAACTTAGGATTTCGCTGGATCGTGACAATAAATATGACCACAAGCTGTCTTTGAAGAAAGAAGAAAGTTAATCATACACAAAGGAATGCGGTAAGATGTTCTTAGGTATTGTGAAGCAGGAGCTTCAAGCAGAGAAACTGGAGCAGACATATAAGAAGGAAAAATAAGACTGAGAAGTAACGTGTCCTATTTCATTAGATCGTGAGTAAGAACTTGACGATATATTGCCTTTCTGGCAAGAAGAAGAAAGTGTATCACATGCAGAATGTGAGAGAATGTTCTTGGAAAAGTATTGGTGCAGAAACACAGCAGATGAGATTTCAAATTGGAATGGCGAATATTTGGAAAAGGAATTAGCGAGATTATTTTTAGGCCGACTTCCACTCACAAACTCGAAAGCGATTACTTGCTGCAAAACGTAGTAAACTGGTTAGCGAAACTGGAAGACGAAACTAACTTGCACATGATGTTACAATGCCAAATAACATAGCTCGATGAAACTAGGACCATACATAGAAAGAATTGCTGCAGTACAGTACAGAAAGTAACTGAAAGATGCACGCAATGACACGAAATGACACATTTATTTAAAGACAATAATTACACTACGCCACCACGATTTATGATGGTCCCCTGAACAATGCAAAATGCGGAACATGGTTCTTAATAGGGCGTGTCTTCGAGACGGACGGCACTGTATGTTCTGAATAATACTCCCAAGCTAGCAAAATGATTGTTTAGGGGTTTCTCATACTGGTGCTCCCTCTCTGTCCATTTGAAGTCATGGTTACGAACGAAATTTGATGACGGATAATTGACTTTATTCAGCTAGACACACACACACACACACACACACACACACACACACACACACACACACACACACAGACACGCACACACATATATATGGAAACATCCCCCAGGCTGTGGCTAAGCCATGTCTCCGCAGTATCCTTTCTTTCAGGAGGGCTAGTTCTGCAAGGTTCGCAGGAGAGCTTCTGTAAAGTTTGGAAGGTAGGAGACGAGATACTGG
The DNA here is from genome assembly GCF_021461385.2 of Schistocerca piceifrons. Lineage (NCBI taxonomy): Eukaryota > Metazoa > Arthropoda > Insecta > Orthoptera > Acrididae > Schistocerca > Schistocerca piceifrons. Next base: position 1,160,823,488 of record NC_060138.1, on the reverse strand, counting down.
CAGAAGTAAAGCTGTGAGGACCGGGCGTGCGTCGTGCTTCGGTAGCTCAGTTGGTAAAGCACTTGCCCGCAAAAGGCAAAGGTCCCGAGTTCGAGTCTCGGTCGGGCACACAGTTTTAATCTGCCAGGAAGCTTCATATCAGCGCACACTTCGCTGCAGAGTGAAAATCTCATTCTTGTTCATAGTTTTCTGCGTACATGTGTGAACAGATACCAAGAAAACACACATCTTGAGGTTAGTAAAATTTATAAAAATAATAAAAAATTTTAAATTATTGTACATAATTTTGAAAGAGACTTATGTTAAAATTACGGTGTTTGCCACATGACCAAAACGATTAATATTTTATATTTTCTTTCTTATGACTGTTTTTTGTGAATAACCTGAGTTTGCTTTCGACAAACTAACTATATAATAAATAATAAAAATGATGAGAAATTATGTAACCACAGTACTGCAAATGCAAAATATTTATGGGCAAATAAACTAATGGAATTTATAGGATAATTAGTTTATTTGAAAATGAAAATGATTTTCCTAAGTATTACAGACAAAAAACCTGGAAAAGTTTGAAGTTTAAATAAATTTTTCCATACAATATAACGAACGTTATAATATTACTTGAAAATACAGCTCTTCTGTTCCACAGGTAAAAATTTCCAACTTTACCTAGGTTCCAACTGCTCTAAGGCAGCCTTCATCAAAAGTAAAAAAAATTTTACATTACCTATAACAGAGTTTTGGAATAATATAAAAATTATTAAATTAAAGATATGTAATAAAATTACATCATATCTAACTGCTACGGTGCAGTAGACAAAGAAAGCATACTCGCATAGAGTAAATAGTTATGAAATGGTTTAGAGCAACAGTGCTCACATTAAAGATAAAAATATATTTGTACATTATAAAATATTCCTAGGAATGCAACTTGATTAAGACGCGCCGCTAAGGGTCGCGTGTGCGGCTGGAACTGTAAGCAGCATCAGACTGACAGGCGCGCGCGCCGTTGATGTTAGCAAGTCGGCACCTTGTATCGCGCCATCTAGTATTGAATGCTCTAAGGCAGCCTTCATCAGAAGTAAAAAATTTTTACATTACCTATAACAGAGTTTTGGAATAATATAAAAATTATTAAATTAAACATATGTAATAAAATTACATCATAGCTAACTGCAAACTCTGTTATAGGTAATGTGAAAATAGTTTACTTCAGACTCACTATTCTAGGTGCAACATATCTCAAACAAAAATAATAATAAAAAAATAAAAAAAATAAGAGGATGGAACCTCTAATTTCGGAAACCGGACGTAATTTCGTAATCTATTCTTGGCCAAATATCTCCGTAATTGTGGTTCGTGGTAGGATCTTGTGCTAGGGTGCTCTGTTCCTCCAGGAGAGCGGTTGACAACTACTGGAGTATCGTTGGTGCATTAGGACGTTCTTCAATAGGCCTCTCTACACTCGCTCGATGAGGTTGCGGAGGAATGGGCGAGCCAGTACATTCGCCGAATATTCTCTCGTTCCAAGCGTTCCAATTTGATACGATAGATCACTGTCATCCACAAACATGAAGTCAGGGCCGGATGCACCCCTGAAAAGGCGCACATATGACAAGAGTAAAGTAACAGAATAGCGTTGACCTGTGAGTGTAGCGGGTTGAAAGACTTGGAGGGCAGTACGCACGTGCCTCCCTACGACATAAGGCCTGGACCACGAAATCGATCATGTTCAACAGTACTGGACGTACCCTCGTATGGCAAGAGATAGGAAAACTTGATGCACCCAGGAACACTGTGGGACATGATCGTTTTGGTGGTCCAGGTGTTACTGTGTGCAGAGGAATGATATTGCGTGGGTATATTGATCTCAAGATCTTTGAACACGGTACAGCCACTAATCAACGTTATTGTCATACTGTCTTCGTTCTTCACTTGCGTCTTTTCTGAGACTTGCTTGACTCTGACTTCATTTGTATGGGTGACGATACGCGACCGCATCGGACCACGCAGGTGGGTGAGGGGCTCTTGGAACGAGAGGGTTTTCTGCCAATCGACCGCCCTGCCAGTTCCCCAGACTTAAATCCCACCGAGCACGTGTGGGATGCATTGGGAAAACGTACTGCAGCAGGGTAACGCAATGGTTCGCACAGTGGACTTGCATTCGAGAGGACACCGGTTCAAACCCGTATCCGACCTCCCTGATTTATCTGGATACCTTCCATTCAGATGGCTGTTGCACTCAGCGACTGTTATATTGACTTGTAAATAATAGATTTCAGCTATCAGTTGTCCTTTTTAAATTTTATTGGCGGATCTAGATTTCAGCTAGAAACTAGCGATTCTCAATGCACTATCATTTTTGATCAATGCATGTATTGAATACTCAATGAACTGTGGATGACGCCCGACCATCTGGCATTGCATGCATTGATCACAAATGATAGTGCATTGAGAATGGCTAGTTTCTAACTGAAATCTAGATCTGCCAATAATATTTAAAAAGGATGCCTGATTTATGTTATCCGCGCTTTGCTCAAATGGCGTAGACTAAGGCCGGGATGGTTCCTTCTGCATCCTTCCCTAATCCAAGCTTGTGCTCCGTCTCTAACAATTTCGTTGCCGAGGGAATGTTAAACATTTATCTCCTCCTTCTCCTTTGCAGCACGTCCACATACGTTAACGACCATCCATCTACATCTATCTACATCTACGTGATTACTCTGCTATTCACAATAAAGTGCCTAGCAGAGGGTTCAATGAACCACCGGTTCCAAACTGTGCTGAGAGACGAATGTAACGCCCTACCAGAAGAACTCCGTACCAACTTTGTGGTCACCATGAGAGAATGTTATGGAATACGCAGTGCCGCCTGTGGTGGTTTCGTAGCCTATTCAAAACCATGTGTCGCCTTTTTCAGTGTATAGGTGATCATCATCAAAGCCATGGTGACTTCAGTGTAATTATTTTCTTTGAATAAGGGTATTATTTCTGTTTGTCTCACCGTATATTTCATTCAGTTACTTCTTGCGCTGGGCTGTGGCAGTATTTTTCGTGTACGGTCCAAGTTTCGTGGAACTGTGTTATTTGGCTGTGACACGTCATAAGAGACCTACTTTCTTCTTAAAGTTTTGCAGACCAGTGTATTTACCTTCCGCTACTGGTGTAGCATGGAGAGCTGCATCAAACCAGTCTCTGGACTGAAGACCACAACAACAACAACTGGTAGAATCTTATGATGTTATTGCAATTTACATCAACAACAGAAGTAGTCAATGAGAGTGGTACACAACAATTTCTCTGTATGCTCTTCAGAAGAAAACCTAGGTTTTTGTGCTGACACAGGTGGGTCCACATGCCCATTAGCCCTGCACGGGACTGTAAACCGCGTAGCTTAAGCACTTTTATGCTTAGTGAGGCATCTGGTACAATTATTCATGTCCAATTAAAATTTTCCTTTTGCTATACCCATCACAAATCTTTACGCTAGTAATAGTGTTCAACTGCCTAGGTAATGTTCTACAAACTCTGTTCAGCCCGATCACGTTACTAAATATAATGAATGGTTCGAAACCTCGAGTACGAGAGGGATGTTTTTAAAAAAATTAGCGTTTTGATCATACCTATTAAAATGGAATTGTTTCCTAAAATTACTTGTGTAATAATTGTGCTTAACGAATTCCGCATATTTTTAAATGTCTGCTGTAATGTTCATGTTTAAGATACATTAAATTGTTATCGTTTTATGAGCGCAGATGACATGAATTCGATAGTAATTACAACATAAAGTTCTACGTTTTGTTACACATGGCGTCCCTGAAGGAATGATCGACATCCAGGGATACGACGGGAACGATAATTCGAAGAGTAAAAGCGTAATAAACATGGGCTCTAAAATCCCTACCTATAAGACTAATAACACTTCTTCAGGTTCGGTACTGTGAAATATTTCTGTTCTTCGTCTAGTTTTTTGTTTTCCATATTTGAGGAAGAGCATGGACCAAAACAAGAAATAATCCTTTAACAAGCATGGGCTCTAATATGCATATACTAGAAGAACTACGAGCACTTCTTCGGTGGAAGAGATGTGTTTCGCAATGGCGAAGAGAAACAAGTGCTCAAAGCTCTTGAGGTATGCAATTTAGATCCCGTGTTTACTGGACTTTTTTCTTGTTTTGTTCCATACTACCGCTCTTTCTAAATATGGATACAAAGAGTCTACAGTGGAAGAGATTAGCATCACACTATTGAAGATGAAGACGTGCTCATAGTACTTACGGTATGCATTTTGCAGCCCATGTTTACCAGTTTTTTTTCTTCGAACTGTCTTTCCCGTCATACCCCTGAATACTGACCATTCTTCCTGGGATACCTATAAAGTATGAAGACTTCTGTTGTGTTATGTATGCGGAGCGGACGTGTGAACCCGGCTAACAAGAGAATAGGGTCCTTTTAAGGGGGGTAGGATATAAAACGGGAGCCGGAGAGGCACCACAGGACATTTTAATTTGCACTGTCTATACTTTTACAAATACATTCATAAAAATTTGTCGGCATGACCAGAAAGGTTTCAAGATTAACAGTGGAAGTTCAAAAACATAACAAAACAAATTTTTTTACATGTGAAATTTCATCATTTTTTCACTTAGTTTTGGCTGCATTTGTTGCTGTAGGTACACTTTTCTTTATAAGTAAGAGAGATTCTTGGATGAATTTTGCACAGCATACAAACCATACTTACAGGTGTATGAAATTCTAGAATTTCCCAAATCTGTTAATTATCTAAATTTTTACCACAGTTTTTAACTATCAAATTCAAGTTTTCCCTAAACAAGAAGTTTAAAATGTAACAGCCTATTCGTTTTTTCATAGATTAAATAAATTCTAGAGTTTCATACAACTGTAAGTATGGTTTGTAAGCTGTGCAAAATTCATCGAAGAATCTCTCTTACTTATGAAGAAAAGTGTACCTGTAGCAACAAATGCAGCCAACAGTAAGTGAAATTTTACTTTAAAAAATATTATTTTTTCATGTTTTTGAACTTCCACTGCTATGAGTGTGAATCCTGAATCCTTCCTGGTCATGCTGACAAAGTTTTATGAATGTATTTGTAAAAGTATAGACAGTGCAAATTAAAATGTCCTATGGTGCCTCTCCTTCTCGAAGTCGGCCCGTTTGACGTCCTACCCCCATTAAAGGAAACGGTTATGCATTGACGTACTTATAGTGAGCTGTCACTAGAGAATGGCATAATTGTCTGAAATCTCGAACGCGAATAAATATATTTAATAACAGTCCAAGAGAAAAAAATGTTGTGTTTCTAAAACAATTGTTAGTGGACGTGTTTGTTTTCGTTCCTCGTAATATCGCCGCTTGGTTTGCGGGCCTGACCACATAGAGTTATCCCATAATAATGTTACATTTTGACAGTGCCACTGTTTCATCTGGCAGGACGATATACGCCGAAGTGCATTTCTGTTTTGGCAGGCCGTGCGTAAACGCGGAACCGGACCTCGCAAATGCAGCGCCAGATTTATACCCGATAACCAGCCTGCCGCCAACGTGCTGTTGATTGGAGATCGAAATAACACGGAGAAAGCTGTAATGTGGTGAGCGTCAGCATTCACCAGCGGAAATCATAAACAGTCTCTGTTCGCTGGCTAACTGTGAGAAACGACAGACGCAACCGGAGAGCTATGACGCCAGGTTGCGTGCTGTAGCATGGGGAAATCTTTCTGTCGACGTTTTGCGGTTTTGCTTGCATCACTCCCCCCCCCCCCCCCACCCCCCTCACAACTATCCACATCTCTTGTGCCACTCTCCCTCCTCTTCTCACGTTCCCTGCTATTTTTTCCGCTTTCCCTTTTGCCTTATCAGCATGTATTTTATCTCGACAAAATTCCGCTGCGCATTGTGGCGAAGACTGGGAGTCGTCCCCGCATATTGGAGCATAATTTAGCCGCCTGCGGGGCTCCATTGAGTCGGCTGTTCACCGATAAAGCAGATATGGCTGGCGCAGCGTAATCCCCCGCCCAGGCTTGCCAACCACCCGGTTCTCACTGACTCATCGCGGAGAAATTTTATTACGTCCTCTGCTGCCATCTTACGAGGTTAATGAAATTTTTTGAAAGTATAGATCCTCTCTGGCAGGATTACTTTATCATGGTCCTCTATGTGGCTAGTTCCTTTCTAGTTGGACTAAACCGGTTTCTATGGAAACAGATGGTAGCACTCAACGAAACATACACTAGCGTTTGCTTCGATGGTGTTTTCTATCCACTGAGAGATGAAAATGTTTTTTGGAATAGCACCAAACAAATCATAATACTCCTTTAACTATTTCATTAATATCCTTCCCGGGTGTACTGCTACATCATATCTAGGGTGTTTAAAATAACGTAATTTTTGGTTCAGATGGTTCAAATGGCTATGAGCACTATGGGACTTAACATCTGATGTCATCAGTCTCCTAGACTTACAACTACTTAAACCTAACTAACCTAAGGACAGCACACACATCCATGCCCGAGGCAGGATTCGAACCTGCGACCGTAGCAGTAGCGCGGTTCCGGACTGAAGCACTTAGAACCGCTCGGCCACAACGGCCGGCCGTAATTTTTGTCTGTAACTTAACAATATAATAAATGAAAGAAAGATTTATTTGGGTTGATTAACCTACGAAAGGTTACTATCTGTGTGGAGCTATGAATATTACTTTGATATTTTACAGAAATTTACATCATCTACAAGGTCCTCACCTGGTACCAAATCACTGTAAAATCGTCATTTTTCTCTGATTTCCGTCTTTTCGTTTAGTTGCTCTAAACTGGTGGAGGTATGTACTGTCTATGCAACTAAATGAAGGCAGTTTTTTTTTGCCTTAAGCGTTTCGCTTCTTTTGTTTGGAAAGCATCATCAGTGGCCTGAAATACATTTTTCTTTTTATACTAGGTCTACAACTTTGTTTCCGCAGTTTTTTCTCGAAGTTCGGGGGCTTTGTTGTGAAAAACGTACAAAAAAATTTTCATTCATAGTATTGCCCATCGCTGGCCACTACATTCTCCCATCTTTCGGACAGAATACGAATCCCGTGACGGAATAAGTGGGCGTCTTTGTGGGGACCATGAATCAATTCAATTTTGCACTTGTTCATATAATCGGATGTGCTGTCAGCCAGACTATATGCTGCTGATCGAAAAAGGTCGTAGTCAGAGAGAGCAACGTATGGAGAATACGGCGGGAGGGACAGGACTTCTCATTTCAACCTTTCCATGTAAATTTTGACGGGTTTTGCGACTCGGGATCGAGCGCTGACCTGTTGCAAAACTACCTTTATGTGTCTACCGCTGTATTGTGGCCGTTTGTGTTTCAGTGCTGGGATCGAACGCATCAATTGTTTTCGATGATAATGACCTGTGACTGTCTTCGTCTGTTTCAGTAGCTACGAAAACGTTCTGTCTTCCACCGCCATGCCGGTATTCGGCATCAAAATTACCGTTCGCGAGTTGAAAACATTCTCTGCACGTTCTTCCACTAATATTTCCCTCACCATTGGGCTTACCCAGCATTTTAAGAGCCACAGCCGCAGATTTCTTCACGTGAAAGCAGAAAATTAAAACTTCCCAAAACTGGCGAAAAATGGGTACGTAAGTTGACGTACTTATCGAGAATAACCCTATGATGCAATCACAAATCGACTAATATTTTTATGGCATTATGTTTACAGATGCCTAAGCTTATTGTATTACATCTACGACCAAGCACCCGAACCCACTTGCAGCTACTGCCATCTATTGCAAAACGGTGGAAGTAAAGCTGTAGACCTAATACATACGAGTACAATAAACGTATTATGTGATAGATAACGCTATATTACATTTTGTCGTGTTTTTCTCTTGCTTTTTAGGTTAGGAGCAACTTTTGTAGCAAACGTTCGGTGTTGTGATTGTAAAATTTAGCAGTTTAGTCACGAATCGGTAGAAAGTGTTGTAGGTGAGGTGCCTTCTCACTCGAGACTGCGCAAGTTAACCCTTTCCAGGATTATATCAGCGAATTGTTATGCGGGATTTCCTACTACCCGTTTTCTGTGACTCTCTCATTGATGTTGTCAGTCGAAGTGGTTCTTGTAGCGCAGTGGATTCTTCGGAAGATGCAAGCAGGTGATCTGTGATTAGAAATGGAACTGCCGGTAGGTAATCTACTTTAAGTAGGTCCCGTGAAGCCATTGCAGTGCACTTACTAGCGAATACCATAACACAGCTAACAAAGGAGTAGTTGATACAGTTTATGGCAAAAGTTATTAAAACCGAAATCTTCGTGAAGACAACTAATACAGAGAACAGACTTGGCTTAAATCTCGTCGCTGACTGCGTGGTAGAACAGCAGCGAAAATCTCTTGCATATTTGGTAAACTTTCGTAGATAATCGTACATCATCGATAGCTCAAGGAAATTAATTTGTTTACTGATGTAACTAGTGTACTGCCTGGTATTTTCGTATTAAAGCTCTGATGAGACATAGGCTCCTGATAAGGTTTGCCACGCCAGAAGTGGACTTTGATGACTAATTCAGAGTTTCGAGCGTAAATGTGTGTGGTTCCCCTACATATCGATCGGGAGGCGAGAATCGTTCCCAAGACTCGCAACCTCTTCTCTCTCTAATATTTCATTACTGCAACATATGCTCTATATATTACCAACACCTGCGTCGGAAACAGCATCTCACTCCGTGCTGTTGCAGTCTGCAATGCTGCTTAAGAGAGCGAATTACTTCTGCTAGCTACAGCGTCCCAGTGAAACTGGATATTTGGAAAACAAAATGCTGTCCAAAATCACACGAACGTCACACAACGAGCTATGACTTTTAAACACAACATTTTTCCAACAATATAGCCGCAGTATTTAAGCGAACTTTGTAATGAAAAATTCAAACAAAATTTATATCACTTCCAGTTAGGGAGACAGAAATGTTAAAAACTGTAGGGGTACATGCTGTACGTAATCGGATATGTTCACTTGGATGTTTTGATCACAGAGTCTATATAACTGAACATCGAAAACAGTCATCTTGTAATGTGCTCCCAGGTACACGTTCTCTATCTAACGGCTTCTAAGGAAAACAGAAATTAGATTGTCCATATTTCCCACAGTGTTGCTGTTGTTGTGGTCTTCAGTCCAGAGTCTGGTTTGATGCAGCTCTCCATGCTAATCTATCCTGTGCAAGATTCTTCATCTCTCAGTACCTACTTCAGCCAACATCATTCTGAATCAGTTTAGTGTATTCATCTCTTGGCCTCCCTCTAAGATTTTTACACTCCACGCTGCCATCCAATACTAAATTGGTGATCCCTTGATGCCTCAGAATACGTTCTACCAAGCGATCCCTTCTTCTAGTCAAGTTGTGCCACAAATTTCTTTTCTTCCCCCCCACCCCCAACCCCCCCCCCCCCCCCATTCTTTTCAATACTTCCTCATTAGTTATTTGATCTACTCATATAATCTTCAGCATTCTTTGTAGCACCACATTTCGAAAGCTTCTATTCTCTTCTTGTCTAAACTATTTATCGTCCACGTTTTACTTGCATACATGGCTACACTCCATACAAATACTTTCTGAAAAGACTTCCTGCGCTTCAATCTATTCTCAATGTTAACAAATTTCTCTCCTTCAGAAACACTTTCCTTTGCATTGCCGCCTACATTTTATTTCCTCTCTACATCGATCATCATCAGTTATTTTGCTCCCCAAATAGCAAAACTCATTTACTACTTTAAGCGCCTCGTTTCCTAATCTAATTCTCCCAGCATCACCCGATTTAATTCGACTACATTCCAGTATCCTCGTTTTGCTTTTGTTGATGTTCATGTTACACCCTCCTTTCAAGACACTGTCCATTCCGTTCAGCTGCTCTTCCAGGACCTTTGCTGTCTCTGACAGCATTACAATGTCATCGGCGAACCTCAAAGTTTTAATTTCTTCTCCATGAATTTTAATTCCTACTCCGAATTTTTCCATTGTTTCCTTCACTGCTTGCTCAATATACAGATTGAATAACATCGGGGATAGGATACAACCCTGTCTCACTTCCTTCCCAACCACTGCTTCCCTTTCATGCCCCTCGACTCTAATAACTGCCATCTGGTTTCTGTACAAATTGTAAATAGCCTTTCGCTCCCTGTATTTTACCGCTGCCACCTTCAGAATTTGAAGAGCGTACTCCAGTCAACATTGTCGAAAGCTCTCTCTAAGTCTATAAATGCTTGAAACGTAGGTTTGCCTTTACTTAATCTATTTTCCAAGATAGGCCGTAAGGTCAGTATTGCCTCGCGTGTTCCAACATTTCTACGGAATCCCGACTGATCTTCCTCGAAGTCACCCTCTCCCAGTTTTTCCATTAGTCTGTAAAGAATTAGTGTTAGTATTTTGCAGCCGTGGCTTATTAACCTGATAGTTCGGTAATTTTCACATCTGTCAACACTTACTTTCTTTGGGATTGGAATTATTATATTCTACATGAAGTCTGAGGGTATTTCGCTTGTCTCATACATCTTGCTCACCAGATGGTAGAGTTTTGTCAGGGCTAGCTCTCCCAAGGCTAACGGTAGCTCTAATGGAATGTTGTCTACTCCCGGGGCCTTGTTTGAACTTAGGTCTTTCAGTGCTCTGTCATACTCTTCATGCAGTATCATATCTCCCATTTCATCTTCATCTACATCCTCTTCCATTTGCATAATATTGCCCTCAAGAACATCGCCCTTGTATAGAACCTCTGCATACTCCTACCTTTCTGCTTTCCCTTCTTTGCTTAGAACCGGGTTTCCATCTGAGCTCTTGATATTCATGCAAATTGTTCTCTTTTCTCCAGAGGTCTCTTTATTTTGGTGTAGAGAGTATCTATTTTAACCCTAGTGATATACGCCTCTACATCCTTATATTTGTCCTCTAGCCATCCCTGCTTAGCCATTTTGCACTTTCCGTCGATCTCATTTTTGAGACGTTTGTACTCCTTTTCACCTGCTTCATTTATTGCATTTTTATATTTTCTCCTTCCGTCAGTTAAAGTCAATATCGCTTCTGTTACTCAAGGATTTCAATTAGCCCTCGTCTTTTTACCTACTTGATTCTCTGTTGCTTTCACTATTCCATCTCTCAAAGCTACCCATTCTTCTTCTATTGTTTTTATTTCCCCCATTCTTGTCAATCGTTCCCTAATGCTCTTACTTAAACTGTCTACAACCACTGGTTCTGTCAGTTTATCCAGGTCCCATCTCCTTAAATTCCCACGTTTTTGTAGTTTCTTCAGTTTTAATCTACAGTTCATAACCAACAGATTGTGGTCAGAGTCCACCCTGGAAATGTCTTACAGTTTAGAACCTGGTTCCTAAATCTCTGTCTTACCATTATATAATCTATCTGAAACCTTCCAGTATCTCCAGGCTTCTTCCATGTATACAGCCTTCTTTTATGATTCTTGAACCAAGTGTTAGCTATGATTAAGCTATACTCTGTGCAAAATTCTACCATACGGCTTCCTCTCTCATTCCTTACCTCCAGTCCATATTCACCTACTACGTTTCCTTCTCTGACTTTTCCTACTATCGAATTCCAGTCACCCATGATTATTAATTTTTCGTCTCCCTTCACTATCTGAATAATTTCTTTTATCTCATTATACATGTCATCAATCTGTTCATCATCTGCGGAGCTAGTTGGCATATAAACTTTTACTACTGTGGTAGGTGTGGGCCACAATAACGTCTACAATAATGCGTTCATTATGCTGTTTGTAGTAGCTTACCCGCATTCCTATTTTCTTATTCATTATTAAACCTACTCCTGCATTACCCCAATTTTATTTTGTATTTATAACCCTGAATTCACCTGACGAGAAGTCTTGTTGCTCCAGCCACCAAAATTCACTAATTTCCCACCATATCTAACTTTAACTTATCCATTTTCCTTTTTAAATTTTCTAACCTACCTGCCAGATTAAGGTATCTGACATTCCACGCTCCGACCCGTAGAACGCCAGGACGCCATCGTCATTTAACAACACAGGGTAGCTACATGCCCTTGGGAAAAATTACGGCTGTAGTTTCCCCTTGCTTTCATCCGTTCGCAGTACCAGCACAGCATGGCCGTTTTGGTTAGTGTTACAAGGCCAGATCAGTCAATCATCCAGACTGTTGCCCCTGCAACTACTGAAAAGGCTGCTGCCCCTTTTCCCGAACCACACGTTTGTCTGGCCTCTCAACAGATACCTCTCCGTTGTGGTTCCACCTACGGTACGGCTATCTGTATCGCTGAGACACGCAAGCCTCCCCACCAACGGCAAGGTCCATGGTTCATGGGGTGGTTCCCACAATTACTGACCGAAATGAAACGTTTAAAATCCTGTCATAACCTACTTATTAAGAAGTATAATGTTATCTTAAAGATTTAACACAATAAATCAAGTTCTAAGATAAGAAACTGAACGTACATCTTTAATCAGCGTAATTCACGGTGCGCAAATTACTTAGACCACCCACAAGGCCTGTTTATTGAAAAGTGAAGTATGGGAGTATACAATAAATTCAGAGCAAATGAACCATACATGTCATGACAAAAGGGTGCTCAGACAGTCGCATCAATACAGTGTACCTCCCCCATCCCTCCCACACCACGCACTCCCCCTGTCAGCAACGCAGGTGTGTAATGTCGCATGCAAGCGATTATAAGGGAGCCGAATGGCACCCTGCGACAGTGTACCGAGCATCTAGTGCATTTAGTTGGAATAGCAATGGTTCTTACAGGCCCTTAAGAACGATTAAGTTCCTGCCCCAGTCGCGTACAAATGGCAAAGGTCTAGTGACCTTGTTGGCCAGGGGAGCTGTTGTCACCACGAAGAACATGCAGTGTCGCAACAGCCGTATCTGGACGAGCATTGCCCTGCTGAAAAAGCGTATCACCTTCCTGTCGGAGAATACCACGAGGTAACAGAAACATGGGCCTAGATTTCGTCTCTGGATGATTTTTGGTCGGCCACCAACTGTTCGCACAGTGCCTCAATATTGAGGTGGGTTTGTACTACGCGGACGTTCAGAACACGGTGTGCAACGCTGGAATGTTCCATAGACCGCTACTGAAAGGAGCGACACTCAGCCGATACATTCTGCACAACACGTGCAGCAGTCTGTCGATGTATCCCTCCAGCTCCCCACCACAGCGCGATCCCCTTCAAATGGCTGAAGCTGTTCATCAGGAGTACGAACTCATCGTGGGGCATGGTTGTACCTGAGAATGAATGTTGCCGACACTGTTCACCTCTAAAATCAGCAAGAGTCGGACGTGGAAAAAGTCAAGTGTTGGGCGTCATGTTGGAAAGACGCACAACGTAGTCAGCTTATAAAATGTGAACTTTAACAGTGATTGTGAGGAAGATGTTTTCAATAAAAGTGTAAGCTTCAAGAATGGTTTGTGAAGCGCATATAACGTCTAACAATCCTACCACAACAAAGGTCAGCATTTTAATAACGATTGTGGTGTTGCTCACGCTGCTAAATACTGCATTTTCGGGCAGCAACAGTCATATTATGTGACAGGTGTCATTAGAGCACAGTTAATAAAGTCATTTCAAGTAATAATCAAAAAACTAGGTACTCATCTTTTTGTGTTTCCCACTCTGGTCTCGTTGTAAAATCATGGCTGAATCGTTGAAAATCTAGGTGATTATGATTCCAAGCTCCGATACAAAGAGTCCTAGGTTTTATGCTGCTATATTCAAAAGTTTTGTAGATGCGCTTCACAAACCATCCTTGAAGATTACACTTTTGCTGGACAATAGTGATGTAAAAAAATAATCAGCACTCCGAAATTAAGATACACTTCCTTTTAATTGCTGTTATTGCAATATCACGTAAACACAAAACAACACTTCACAATACAAAACATACTTGATAACCTCTCTCTCATAGTCACTGTTAAAGTTCACATTTTATAAGCAGACGACAATATTCGTCTTTCCAACATGACGTCCACGACTTGACATTTTCAAGGTCCGACTCTCTAACAAGTTAACAACTAACTAACCGACTCGTGGCGATAACTTATTAGACCTTCTGGTGACAAACAGACCTGAACTATTTGAAACAGATAACGCAGAACAGGGAATCAGCGATCATAAACCGGTTACTGCATCGATGATTTCAGCCGTAAATAGAAATATTAAAAAAGGTAGGAAGATTTTTTCTGTTTAGCAAAAGTGACAAAAAGCAGATTACAGAGTACCTGACGGTTCAACACAAAAGTTTTGTCTCAAGTACAGATAGTGTTGAGGATCAGTGGACAAAGTTCAAAACCATCGTACAATATGCGTTAGATGAGTATGTGCCAAGCAAGATCGTAAGAGATGGAAAAGAGCCACCGTGGTACAACAACCGAGTTAGAAAACTGCTGCGGAAGCAAATGAAACTTCACAGCAAACCTAAACATAGCCAAAGCCTTGCAGACAAACAAAAATTACGCGAAGCGAAATGTAGTGTGAGGAGGGCTATGCGAGAGGCGTTCAATGAATTCGAAAGTAAAGGTCTATGTACTGACTTGGCAGAAAATCCTTAGAAATTTTGTTCTTATGTCAAAGCAGTAGGTGGATCAAAACAAAATGTCCAGACACTCTGTGACCAAAATGGTACTGAAACAGAGGATGACAGACTAAAGGCCGAAATACTAAATGTCTTTTTCCAAAGCTGTTTCACAGAGGAAGACTGCACTGTAGTTCCTTCTCTAGATTGCCGCACAGATGACAAAATGGTAGATATCGAAATAGACGACAGAGGGATAGAGAAACAATTAAAATCGCTCAAAAGAGGAAAGGCCGCTGGACCTGATGGGATACCAGTTCGATTTTACACAGAGTACGTGAAGGAACTTGCCCCCCTTCTTGCAGCGGTGCACCGTAGGTCTCTAGAAGAGCGTAGCGTTCCAAAGGATTGGAAAAGGGCACAGGTCATCCCCGTTTTCAAGAAGGGACGTCGAACAGATGTGCAGAACTATAGACCTATATCTCTAACGTCGATCAGTTGTAGAATTTTGGAACACGTATTATGTTCGAGTATAATGACTTTCCTGGAGACTAGAAATCTACTCTGTAGGAATCAGCATGGGTTTCGAAAAAGACTATCGTGTGAAACCCAGTTCGCGCTATTCGTCCACGAGACTCAGAGGGCCATAGACACGGGTTCCCAGGTAGATGCCATGTTTCTTGACTTCTGCAAGGCGTTCGATACAGTTCCCCACAGTCGTTTAATGAACAAAGTAAGAGCATATGGACTATCAGACCAATTGTGTGATTGAATTGAAAAGTTCCTAGATAACAGAACGCAGCATGTCATTCTCAATGGAGAGAAGTCTTCCGAAGTAAGAGTGATTTCAGGTGTGCCACAGGGGAGTGTCATAGGACCGTTGCTATTCACAATATACATAAATGACCTTGTGGGTTGCTATTCCCAATATACATAAATGACGTTGTGGATGACATCGGAAGTTCACTGAGGCTTTTTGCAGATGATGCTGTGGTGTATCGAGAGGTTATAACAATTGAAAATTGCACTGAAATGCAGGAGGATCTGCAGCGAATGGCAATTGAATCTCAATGTAGACAAGTGTAATGTGCTGCGAATACATAGAAAGATAGATCCCTTATCATTTAGCTACAAAATAGCAGGTCAGCAACTGGAAGCAGTTAATTCCATAAATTATCTGGGAGTGCGCATTAGGAGTGATTTAAAATGAAATAACCATATAAAGTTGATCGTCGGTAAAGCAGATGCCAGACTGAGATTCATTGGAAGAATCCTAATGAAATGCAATCCGAAAACAAAGGAAGTAGGTTACAGTACGCTTGTTCGCCCACTGCTTGAATACTGCTCAGCAGTGTGGGATCCGTACCAGATAGAGTTGATAGAAGAGATAGAGAAGATCCAACGGAGAGCAGCACGCTTCGTTACAGGATCATTTAGCAATGCCGAAAGCATTACGGAGATGACAGATAAACTCCAGTGGAAGACTCTACAGGAGAGACGCTCAGTAGCTCGGTACGGGCTTTTGTTAAAGTTTCGAGAACATATCTTCACCGAAGAGTCAAGCACTATACTGCTCCCTCCTACGTATATCTCGCGAAGAGACCATGAGGATAAAATCAGAGAGATTAGAGCCCACACAGAAGCATACCGACAATTCTTCTTTCCACGAACAATACGAGACTGGAATAGAACCGATAGAGGTACTCAGGGTACCCTCCGCCACACACCGTCAGGTGGCTTGCGGAGTATGGATGTAGATGTATGGACTGGCCTCCTGTGTGTCATCTGATAGCCGGTGACAGTAACAAATGATGAATCACTAACATTACTAATCCCTCAGTATGTCTGCATCAACCCTGCTGCTTTAGAACACCGTCATTTAGGATATTACATTTTTTCCCCAGCGGTCTATTGTTATGTAGTATAAGGGAATGAGACCACTTAGCTACGTCCAACAGATTCTAGACATAATTTAAATCTTTTTCAAAACTTATTCTCTCCATTATCCCACTCAAAGAGAAAGACACACACACACACACACACACACACACACACACACAGAGAGAGAGAGAGAGAGAGAGAGAGAGAGAGAGAGAGAGAGGGGAAAGAAAGAAAAAGGTCCTGTGTTTGATAATGAGAGCACTTTGAAAGTTTAAACAAGCTGTAATCGTAACTTCATTTTCTAAACTCTCGCTGATAGCCCCACAAAATAATGAAAGGGAAACCGTTTAGCGCTTACTAAATGTTCATCGTCCATGCAGTGAAACTTCATCGGGTAGCATGAGGTTCTAATTTATTATTTCATATTAAATTTAATTCGTATGACACGATTGAGTGTGAGTCTCACAAGGAGTAGTTTTAGCCGCCTGTCTGTAAGTTCTTTCAATAGGATGCCACTTCGGCGACTTAAGCGATCTTGAAATATCCCAGTAATCCTTCCGGGGTAAAGGGGACCTACAGTTTAGGGTGGAATTCGAATCACGTGTTTTCCCTAGTTAATTACTAATAACTCTATTTCCTACGCATTTACGGACAGTATACACATATACTACTGGAGGTATGTAAACAATTATGTAACTGATGTGAAGCTTCCTGGCAGATTAAAACTGTGTGCCCGACCGAGACTCGAACTCGGGACCTTTGCCTTTCGCGGGCAAGTGCTCAGATGGTAGAGCACTTGCCCGCGAAAGGCAAAGGTCCCGAGTTCGATTCTCGGACGGGCACACAGTTTTAATCTGCCAGGAAGTTTCATATCAGCACACACTCCTCTGCAGAGTGAAAATCTCATTCTGGAATTATATAACTGTACGAAACGCAGTTCGTTTCTTTGAGAAAATGTGGCTTGGGGTTACTGGTATTTATTTATGAGAGTTGTTGAAACGAGTCCCATTTTCCTGAATGCACAACACAATGTTCCTTGTAAAAGGCATTCAAACGTGCTGTATACTTGCAGGTGTCAAGAAACGACAAGCTTCTGCAATGCACTGACTGAAGTCGTGTTATGTAAGACTGTAGAATACACCCTTACACTGCCCTATAGGAGGCATGTCGGAGCGCTAAATATGTCTGGCCTGCCACGGATGTTGATTGATAAAGAATAAACATGGCATCCTTATCCAATGAGTGATATTTGCCGATGCTTGCTGAATGCCAACACGATGTCAGCGAAGAAACCATTGTTAGTTATGCTGTGTGCTATCCTGGTCGAAGTGCCCCATAAGCCGTTACGTTCTTGCGTGATGAACAACGACTTCGAGAAACAACTAGTTTGAAAATGCGCGGCGGTAATAGACACAGACCAGGAATAAGTGGGGATATGGAAGTGTTTTCACTGGAATACACCAAGATTCTCATGTCAGCTTACGAGAACTTGTTACAGTCACTGGTATCAGCTTTACACGTGTGTAACGAATAGAACGCGATCACACCAGTGCCAATGGTTAGTCACTCGGCAGCTGCCTGGGATTCATTACAAACGGTGAATTACTTCCTTCGAATAATTACACCCTACACGTCTTTCAAAGTGTTAGGTTTTCTGTTGACCATTTGCACATATTATGATCCAGTGAACCCCCATAATATGTATTACTGGGCCATTTATAATTCTGGGGGGTGGTACGTCCTGTCGATCTTTAAAGTAATTTTCCTTTAACGTATGGTGCGGAATCCTAGGAGGTGAAATCATCGACCCACATTATTCCGTGGTTACTCAGACAGGTGGAGGGGTACGTCATGTCGATCATTTAAGTAATTTTCCTTTAATGTATGGTGCGAAATCCTTGGAGATGGAATCATCGATCCACATCAGCCCATGGATATTCTGACAGGTGAGATGTACACTCATGTTCAGAAAAGACAGAACACCTTGAACGACTAGAGACAGGACGTTAATATTCGCAGGACATGTACATTAGTATGTTCTGCAGAAATGATTAGCATTTCAGTCACCTCGGTTCAGCATGTGTCCCGTTGCCTAGTAGGTACAGGGTCTGCCACAATTCCTCATAAATCGTTCCATGCGTGATGGCATCGACACGTATAAGGGACGAATGGCGTACTGTGGTATAAAAAAATGGTTCAAAGGACTCTGAGCCCTATGGGACTTAACATCTAAGGTCATCAGTCCCCTAGAACTCAGAACTACTTAAATCTAACAAACCTAAGGACATCACACACATCCATGCCCGAGGCAGGACTCGAACCTGCGACCGTAGCGGTCGCGAGGTTCCAGACTGAAGCGCCTAGAACCGCTCGGCCACCCCGGCCGGCTCCTGTGGTATACCCATCCACGCTGTGGCCGGCTCCTGTGGTATACCCATCCACGCTGCATTCACGCGGCTTCAGAGGTCATCTGTGATGGTTGGCATTGGGTCACAGCATTGCAACTATCGTTTCAACATATTCCAAGCAATTTCAATTGGTGGCAAGTCTGACGATGTGGCAGGGCAGGACAAAAGGCTGACATCCTGTAACAACAAGAAGACACGTGTTTGTGCAGCAACATGTGCCAATGCATTGTCTTACTGAGAAATGGCGTCTGAAGTGTTATACAGGAAGGGTATGGCTGGGGGTCCCAGGATGTAGCTCGTGTAGCTCACCACCTGTGATCTGTGGTTGTACCCAACAGCACCCCACACCATAAGGCCTTGAGTTGGTGCTGTGTGTCCTGTGCGAATGCAGTCGCTCTGATGCTGTTGCCCTGTCTGTGGCGAACCAAAATACGGCCATAATTTTCAAACAAACGGGACCTGGATTCATCCGCAAACACTATCTGATGCCATTCATGTCCCCAGTGACGTCATTTCATACACCATTGCTGTCCAGCATGTTTCTGCTCATTCGACAAAGGTAGGCGGAGAAGTGGACGACACGTACGTAACCCATCCCGTAATAAACGGCGACAGACTGTTATCCCTTATAGTGTAAGATGTGTTGTACTGTTACATTGTTGTACCAGAGCCTACGAGGACGCAGATCTGTCCTGCGACGCCATTCGGATAAGGAATCGACCTTCTCGAGGGGGGGGGGGGGGCGAGGGGGAGAGGGGGTTGGTCTCATTGGTGCTACCTGACATATCTCGTCCTGCTGTATCGCCTTCTGTGAAGCATTCTGCACACATACGAGCTTCGGTTTATAGGGACAAAGAGAGCCGCAGGCAAATTTTACCGGTAGGAGGTGTTGCGCCATAATATCGCTGATCTTGAGCTCGTGGGCCGATAGGGCTCAAATACTAATCATTTCTCCTGAGTACACTAATGTACATATACTGTGAACATGAACGTCCTGTCACTAATCGTTCAAGGTCTTCCGTTTCTTCTGAACATGAGTTTATATACATAGAAGCGCCAAAGAAACTGGTATAGTCATGCGTACTCAAATACAGAGGTACGTAAACAGGCAGAATACGGCGCTGCTGTCGACAACGCCTGTATATGACAACAAGCTTCTCGCGCAGTTGTTAGGTCGGTTTCTGCTGTTACAATGGCAGGTTATCAAGGTTTCAGTGAGTTTGAACGTGGTGCTATAGTCAGCGCACGAGCGATGGGACACAGCATCTCCAAGGTAGCGATGAAGTGGGGATTTTCCCTTACGACCATTTCACGAGTGTACGGTGAATATCAGGAATACGGTAAAACATCAAATATCCGACATCACTGCGTCCGAAAAAAGATCCTGCAAGAACGGGACCAACGATGACTGAAGAGAATTGCTGCAGAATTCAATGCTGGGCCATCAACAAGTGTCAACGTGCGAACCATTCAACGAAACCTTGATGACTGCACGACACGAAGCTTGACGCCCCGCCTGGGCCCCTCAACACAGGCACTGGACTGTTGGTCAGTGGAAACATGTTGCCTGATCGGTCGAGTATCGTTTTAAATTGCATCGAGAGGATAGACATGAGTGGGTACAGAGACAACATCATAAATCCATGGATCCTGCATGTCAGCAGAGGGCTGTTCAAGCAGGCTCAGTAATGATGCGGGGTGTGTGCAGCTGGAGTGATATGGGACTGCTGATACGCTTAAATACGACTCTGACAGGTGACACGTACATAAGCATTCTGTCTGATCACCTGCATCCATTCATGTCCACTGTGCATTTCACCGGACTTCGGCAATTCCAGCAGGTAAATGCGATACCCCACACGTCCAGTATTACTACAGAATGGCTCCAGGAACACTCTTCTGAATTTAAACACTTCCACTGGCCACTAAATCCCCAGACATGAACATTATTGAGCATATCTTGGATGCCTTGCAACGTGCTGTTCAGAAGAGATCTCTGCCGTGTTTCGGCACTTGTGCGTACTCGCGGGGTCCTACACGATATTAGGCAGTGGTGCCAGTTTCCTTGTCTCTTCATTGTAGCTTTCAACGAAGGCAGTTTATGTCTTCAATTGACACTTAACAAAAAGGCACAAAGTGAATGTATTGTGATAGCATCACATTCAGCTTGGGCTATCACTGTAGTTAAACAGGGTAAACCGGTGATTAACGATATAAAACAGGGAATCTTTCACACAAGCATAACCAATCGTTTGAAAAAAAAAAAAAAAACCAGTATTGCAGTCATACGTACTGTGGTGAAGATCTATGCATACAACTACCGCACTGTGTGCTGCACTGTTAAAAAGCCAGACTCATTTGAATAGCTAAACTTACAACTAAAAGCATAATCGAATATTAATATCTACTTCTCATAATGAAATATTAATTAGAATAAAATAATTTTGAAATTATTGTGAAGATTATAAAATTAATTGCTGAAATACAGTTTAAAAATAACTGGCTTGTATTTATAGAATAATAAAGAGTATTTACATTGAGAAAGAAGTGTTGGAACGAGCTATGAAAGCTAATAAGAATAAATTAGAAAATACGTGGGATATTATCACTATCTCCTTTATTTAAAACTTATACCTAGGTACTAAAGCTGTAGAATAATACTCGCACAACTTTGAAAGCGAGAAGCAAAATATTAATTCAGATAAAGATTATTACGGTATGAAATCTTATTATTGGTGAAATGGCATTATGTTAAGCAGATAATTTTAAGAGATTATTGATTTGTAATGAAACGTTAGGTACTGCGTTTTCTGTTACATTACGGCACTTACAAAACTATATTGGCGGTATTACTGTGTATGAAGCTATAAGACATAATCTTCAATGACAATTTAATAACGATAGTACTGCAGGAATACTTTACCTTTTGTAGAGTACCATTTTTTATTCATACACTGAAGGAATTAGTCCATAGCTACAAAAGAAGCCGATTAAAACGATCGAAGCAGACTACAGAGGATAACATGAGTGTTTAAGTAAGCAATAAAAAGTGGAAATATTAGTTCTGGTTTTCTCTCTAACCTTTCGTGCCGACAAGATCAGCTGCAGAAGGAAAGAAGTGTGTTGTTAATTTTAGGTGTAAACAAATATATGTGGGAAACAACTGATAATGTAAATAACATACATGTAAGTAAAAATAGAAAATATAACAAATACAACTAAAATGCTGATTTTTGAGCAATAGAATGTCCCAGAAAGATGAAATATAGGGGACTAAAGATTTTATAGTGTCAAAATTTAGACTAAACATTTATTTTAAAATATTTATTGATTGCTAAATTACAGTCAAATACGTAGATCGAGCGAAAACAAATAACTCGTTAGATATTAATAATATTACAGAGTACACCTATTAGTTCTACAATGGAACATACTGTGCAGCAGTTGCGATCACTGATTCCTTGGGAGAATGGCACTAGTTATTACCGTGACCAACAACACTCAAAATGCAACGAATTTTTTTGGAGAGTTAGTGGTATTATGTGAAATAAATTTAGAGCTTTCCTTTACACACAATAGGAGTCCATATTTTAAAAAATCAAACGGGAGAAGGATTATGAGATAAAACTTGTTTGTAACACTACTAGATAACCCACATTTTCTGAACCATGAAAACAAAGTCATTCAACGTACGAAACCTAAGCCATTCAGTTTATTAATTGAACCGTTGGCAGTATAAAGTGATTTTAACCTTTTTGCCATACCCACTTCTGTAATCAGTAAACTTTTTTTGATTGAGTCACAAAGGCTGAGTGTATGCATTGATTTAAATCAAACATGAAAGTTGAACCAGAATGAGATTTTCACTCTGCAGCGGAGTGTGCGCTGATATGAAACTTCCTGGTAGAGCACTTGCCCGCGAAAGGCAAAGGTCCCGAGCTCGAGTCTCGGTCCGGCACACAGTTTTAATCTGCCAGGAAGTTTCATGAAAGTTGATAATTTGTTTTGGCTCGGAATTCGAACGGCAGTCTCCTGTTTACTAGGCAGATGCGCTGACCATTGCGCCATCTGGACATAGTGGTTATAGCAACTGCATGCCTCCCGTCAGGCCCAAATTCTCAACTTATCCGCACACTACTAATGTAGTGACTCTTGCCCATTATCCTCACTGCTCGCGGCATCAACACAAGAGATTATTGGCCGTCCTCACCTTAGATATATTTAAGTGGCGTCTGTTCTTTCAAACATGTCAGAAAGAGCAGACACACTGTTTTCACTAAGAGTTACATTGTAGTTTATGAAAATTTAAAATTTTTGTTGTTTTTGTGTGCTGCATCTCTTCTTGTGTTTGGATGATGTCTAGAGAATGGGTAAGTCGGTCCATCTTGTTTACTTGTTACCCTGAAACTAGTTTCGCTATAACTTTTCCCTAAAAATATACAGATATAGATAGATATGTAGTGAAATTTTGTTTCAAATGATTTTATATCTAGAGCATTTAACACATTTCTATAGTCTACCTTTACCTGTTTCACTGTTTTACTATGTCAGCATTATTAAAGATACAGTGAAATTTAGTTTCATATGGTGTTGTAGTTAGTTTCAATTAACCCATTTCAGTACCGTACCTTTATCTGTTTCAATGTTTTACAATATCAACCCTGTTAACATGTGTTTCGCTTTACAGTATGCCATCTGTAACACTGTGACTATCGTTATTAAATTTAATTTGTGACATTAAATATATTTGATACTACAAAACTGTAACTTAATAAACACTATTTTATACATACAGTCAAAATGTTGCAACCATATTTATACCAATAGTATAAAACGAACTCATTTATAATTGCTGGTGAAAATTTTTACTTTTCAGGTGTCAGAGTAATATACACGAACAATAATGATCCGTTGGTAACAATAGATATTTAAAGGTACAATAAAGTTTTTGCATATACCACGAAATTTTATTCTTGGGACATTACACGTTCTAAAGCTCACACAATAGGTTAGATAAAAAATGCAGCTATCAAAATCTTACCCTCTTCTGGTTAAATTTCTGCGGACGGCCGATGGACGGCAGCGTTGCTCCCACTTTTGTATTATTACTGCCACAACGCTGTCCTCCAAACAGTGTTTCAACTTATCCCATTGTGTAGCCGTGAGTTCCATTGGTACGCCTGTTAGTACTATATTTCCATTCCATGGCGGTTAATTCCCTTCGAGCTTGCACTTTTGTACGTTTCGTGCATTTGTCTGTAGTGAGAAAGAAAAGGCGAGAGGCAGCTGACTTTTAGTTGTGTACACAACGTCCAACGAAGCTGGTTTTTAAATGTGTATACAACGGCCGTCGACGTTCTCGCTTCATTCATCAGAAGGTATACGACTGGCAAGTAACTTAAACAACAGGTATCTGATTGGAAATACAGTAAATATTTTACAATCAATTTGAATGAAACTACATCAAACTGCCTCATGATTTAAAGTTCCATCAGTAATAAAAAAAAGTCAAATAAATATAATAAAACACAAAAAAATGAAAACCACAAAACGTATTTCCTTATTGTGCATTTATTTCTTCATATTTAATCCATTAATGTGTGATATACTTGCTATTAAGGAATTTTTACAGATGCGCTCTTGAGTTACAGATTTGAGGAAGACCAAGGAAAAAATATTTTACTTTTTGCGAAATATGTTTTATTTCCATTCTAATCTCGCTACCTTTGTTGAACAGAACAGTACTTCCCTGTACAGTTTTCGAGGATATAACAGCTTTTGACATACCGCCGTGGATGTCAGAATAGTTCGTTTCAGATGGACTGGTTGATTCGCTCCCCATCTTCTCATATGCATTTAATAAAAATTTCGCCCAACAGATAACTGTTAGGACAGGGGTGGCTCTAGCAAACTTGAGACATGTGTGTTGCTTCTCACACGAGTGTCAGATAATGTGAACATCTACGAAATGAAACAACGGCCCTCATCAGTTGCTATTTAGTATAAAATTCCCTGCTAACATATGATCGAATAAGAAATTATTACAAGATTATGTCGATTTCAAGACATGCAGAGAATAAGAAAACTGACAGTCTGACACTTGAATGTCCTGGCAAAGATCGGATAGTTTATGTGAGTGGGATAAAGGATACTTTATGCGAATGCCAGAAGAATGGAAAACAACACATGAAAACAAGATCGCTGATCGAGTCCTGAATGAACCTTCAGTCACCTCGAGAAAAGCATAAAATTCGCCGAACAGAATCGGTTCTAACAACACGCCTATCAACTTCGGTAATTCTCATACCTTACTCGCTCAAGTAGCAAATTCTCAGTATATTTTGCAAGTCTGGGGTCCTGCGAGTACCGTGATTTGCTGCAGACTGTAACACATCCGCTAGAACGGCTGCTCTCTACATCTGCAGATGTCGTCGTTTTCTCAGGACCCCCAAACGAAGATTAACGTCCTGTGTTTCCGGACAAAGTGTATCGTTCTGAGTCACCAGCTGAAGTGTTCTGACGCAACACAAAGTTATTTCTCGTCTCTACGTCCTCCCGCAATCCCGATGCACCTATTAAAAAGGGTCTGCAAAATGGCGGCCGTTCATATTTTTGTTAATCTCTCCTCTTAGTAAACGCTTTACGGTGTTAAACAGTCGTTTCGCTCCCACGTATGCAGTTCTGAAACAATTCGGAGTCAACTGAACCACATAAAACAGTAAAGAGAACGGATCAGTGACAAGGATAGAGAGAAACTCAAAAAGTTCCATTATTACAGCCGTACTTCAGATTTCTGCCACGAGAGAGCAGTTATGAGCAGTTAGGCAAGATGGCGACAAGCGCCGAGGAAGCATATTATGTTGTGCTGGATATGTATTTACATGAGTCTGCCATACCAGTGCAGCGAAGATCCACCAACGGCCATCTCCATTCGGTAACGGTATGAGAAGTTTAAAGCTTCAGGTACCACTACAAGGGGAAATCATTGGGTCGACCTGCACCGAGTGAAAAACGCTTGACCACTTGTGGATGAGTTTAGCACGCAGTCCAAAGAAGTCGACAAACAGAGCAAGCAGTGAGATCTTAGCAAAACGACTGAAGCAGAAGCCTCACCACTTGTAACTGCTACAAGCACTGACTCCGGGTGATAAAGTCAAACGCTTTCAATTTCCGGCCGGTTGCAACAGATTATGAAAGTATGGAAGCAGATGTGCTTCATGCGAAACTCTTATTAAGTGGCAAAGCAACTTTTGTTGTTGTTTTGAATGGCGTAGTAAACAAGCATAATGTGAGAATCTGGGAGGAAGAGAATCTCCACGGTATAGTGCAGCAAATTCGAGTTTCACCAAAAGTTAATGTGTTAAGTGTAGTCTCACGATTTAAAGTTTACAGCCCATTCTTCTTCAGCGAAAAGACTGTTAAAAGACATGTCAATCTGGACATGGCGGAAAAGTAGGACATGCCACAACTGCAGACCAACAGCGTGGATTTAGTCTTCCAACAAGATGGTGCTCCACCTGTCTTCCATCATGACGTTCGTGAACTCTTGAAAAATGAAACTGAGAAAAAGATGTATCGGTCTTGGTGGGGTTGAGGATCAGAAGTACATGTCTCCACGTTTCCCGACCTAACCCCAAGCGAGTTTTTTTATACAGGGTTACGTGAAAGCTTTAGTGTTTACACGCAGTACCAACAAACATATCAGAACTACAAGCTCGCATTAAAATGCTTTCGAACAGATTGATAGAGCCAAGCTGCAACGGATGTGGGTAGAACTTAATTATCGAAACGTTTTTGAGTTTTCTTATTTGTGTGCAAAACCCTGTGATACTATGCCAAATAATACCAATGTGGCGCTCCCTACATTACGTTTACTTGGCAGTGTGACTAGTTGCCACACAGTCAGTCTCCTCACATCACACCACACTTTTTGAAGAACATTATGTCTTATATTTTAATATATGACTCAGCTCTTAAATCACTGTACATCTTTGACGATATGTTCTTCATGTAAGTACTATTTGTTTTACACTCGTTTACATTAATGTAAACTTTCATTAGATAAAATATTTAATCTGATATATTCATTTTAGGTAATTACCTCACCTTCTGATGAAGTCACCCTTAGAGGTGACGAAAGCTGGTCAAGGTATATAGAAAATCTATGCAACCGGCTGGCAGACTTTTACATATTTTCCAAACAATATAGCCACAACAAATCTATGGTCGCTTCAGTTATTTATAATAATTTGCATTTATAATAAACTGCTTAACCCTGGTAATCACTGACGATGCTTAAAACAAACGTTAAATATTTTACTGTCGGGAATGGAATTCTCCTATACTAATGACTTTAAATCACTTATGAGTGATACATAAGACGTGGTAGTTCAGCAATGGATTGACGCGTATCAGGTGTTACCAGTGTACCAACTTTGTTCATAGCTATCTAATGGTCAACAAATGTACGTACTCATTTTCTAGCTTTTAAATTCTCGTACTCCTCATCTTTTGAACCACCTGTTCCAAAGTATCGGTATGCTAGGAACTGGATCTGGCAGTATTAGCTGTAGCTCGATTTCAGGAAGGAGAGCCGTCAGTTAGAAATATGTTAGGCGCAAGGTGATTCCTCTTATCTATTGCTTTCTTACGTTCGAAAAGCGGACGATTAATTGATCCTCACCACTTTGCACTTATGAAATTATCAGTGGCGATCAAGAAGTTTCCATTCCAATGCAACACTAACCCCCAACCTATGTGTCGGTGGCTGTATATCCACTCCAATGAGGTGACAATAGTCATGGAGTACCTCCTAATAACGTGCCAGACCTACTTTTACCGGCGTAGAGCAACAATTGGCTGTCGCAGGGACTCAATAAATCGTCGGAAATCCCCTACAGGAATACTGATCCGTATCGCCTATATAGCTGTCCATGTTGTGCACGAACTGACCTCTCGATTACGTCCCATAAACATTCGATGGGATTCATGTCGGACCATCTGGATGGACAATCATTCCCTCGAACTGTCCAGAATGTTCTTCAACCAATCGCGTTCGCGATTCAGTCGTGTTGTTGTTCAGTTGTGATCCGGTGACATGCCGCATTGTCTTCCATAAAAATTCCATCGTTGTTTGGATTGGCTGAAAATAGTCTCCAAGAGGCCGAACACAACCAGTCAACCATCGGTTCACTTGGACCAGGCAAGCCAGTCCATTGCATGCAAAAACAACCCACACCATTATGGTGCCACCGCCAGCTTGCACAGCGCATTGTTGACAACTTGGATCCATGGCTTCGCGGGGTCTGCAACCCACTCGAACTCTAAGCTCTTGCCAACTGAAACTGGGGCACATCTGAGCAGGCCACGATTTTACAGGCGTCTAGGTTCCAACCGATATGATTACGAGCCTAGAAGCGGCACCGTAGGCGATGTCGTACTTTTAGCAAAGCCACTCGCGTCCGTCGGCTGTTGCCTTTGCCCATTAATGCCAAATTTCGCCGCACTGCCTTAACGGATACGTTCCTCGTACACCCCACGGTTGGTTTCAAGCAGTGTTGGTTATTAGCGCTGACAACTCTACGTAAAAGCCGCTGCTGGCGTTTGTTAAGGAAGACCATCGGCCACTGACTGCCCATGGTAAGAAGTAATGCCAGGGATTCCAAGCTAATTAAGTAAGTGTAGACCAGATATGGCTCAAATTAAATGGTACTGTATCGATAGCAATAGATAGATTCATACCGCATAAGTTAATAAGAGATGGGACTGATCCACCATGGTACCCAAAACACGTCACAACACTGCTGCATAAGCAACGAAAAAAACATGCCAAATTCAGAAGTTAAGTTTCACGGAATCTCGAAATTTAGTGCGGACAACAATGCGAGATGCTTTTCATAATTTCCACAATAAAATATTGCCTCAAAATATGGTAGAAAACCCAAAGAGATTCTGGTCGTATGTAAAGTACACAAGTGGCAAAAAACAGTCAATACTGTCACTGGGCGATAGCGATGGAACTGTTACCTATGATGGTGCCACTAAAGCGGAGTCACTAAATACAGTTTTCCGTAATTCCTTCACGAAAGAAGACAAAGTAAATATTCCAGAATTCGAAACCAGAACAGCTGTTACCATGAGTGACATAAAGCAGATATCTTAGGTGTTGCGAAAAAACTCAAATCACTTAAGAAAGGCAAGTCTTCCGGTTCAGATGGTATACCAGTCAGGTTCCTCTCAGAGTATGCACACACAATAACGCCTTTCTTAGCTATCATATAACCACTCACTTGACGAAAGGTCTGTTCCTAAAGACTGGAAAGTAGCACAGGGCACACCAATATTCAAGAAAGGAAATAGGAGTAACCCATTGAATTACAGACCCATATCACTGACCTCAATTTGCAGTAGGATTTTGGAGCATATACTGTACTCGAACATTATGAACCACGTTGAAGAAAATGACTTGCTGATACATAACCAACACGGATTCAGAAAATATCGTTCGTGTGCAACACACCTAACTCTTTATTCCCATGAAGTAATGAATGCTGTTGATAAGGGATCTCAGATCGGTTCCACATTCCTAGATTTCCAGAGGGCTTTTGGTACCGTTCCGCACAATCAAATTGCATCCATGTGGAGTATCGTCTCAGTTGTGTGACTGGATTCGTGATTTCCTCTCAGAGAGGTGACAGTTCGTAGTGATAGATGGTAAATCATCGAGTAGAAGAGAAGTGATATCTGGCCTTCCGCAAGGTAATGTCATAGGCCCTCTGCTGTTGCTGATTTATATAAATGATATGGGTGATAATCTGAGTAGCCCCCCTTAAACTGTTTGCAGATGACGCTGTGATTTACCGTCTAGTAAAATCATCAGATGATCAATTTCAATTACAAAATGATCTAGAGAGAATATCTGTATGCTGCGAAAAGTGGCAATTGGCACTAAACAAAGAGAAGTACGAGGTTATCCGCATGGGTACTATGACAAATCCGATAAATTTTGGGTATACCATAAATCGCACAAATCAATTCGATTAAATACCTAGGAATTACAATTACGAGCAACTTAAATTAGAAAGACCACTTAGATAATATTGTGGGGAAAGCGAAACAAAGACTGCGCTCTGTTTGCAGAACACTTAGAAACTGCGACAAACCCACTAAAGACACAGCCTACATTACACTTGTCTGTCCTCTACTGGAATATTTCTGCGCGGCATGGGATCCTTACCAGGTAGGATTGACAGAGGACATTGAAAAAGTGCAAAGAAGGGCAGCTCGTTTCGTGTTATCGCGCAATAGGGGTGAGAGTGCCACTGATATTATGCGCGAGTTGGGGTGGCAGTCACTGAAACAAATGCGGTTTTCTTTGCAGCGAGATCTGTTTTCGAAATTTCAATCGCCAACTTTCTCTTTCGAATGCTTAAATATTTTGTTGACACCCACCTACGCAAGGAGAAATGATCATCATAATAAAATAAGACAAATGAGAGCTCGAACGGAAAGATTTAGGTGTTCCTTTTTACCACGCGCCATTCGAGAGTGGAATGGTAGAGAAGTAGTATGTAAATGGTTCGATGAACCCTCTGCCAGGCATTTAAGTGTGAATTGCAGAGTAGCGATGTAGATGGAGTAGAATTTGATATTATCGGCACACCCTTGACGCTGTGGATCTCGAAATATTGATCTTCGTAACGATTTGCGAAATGGAATGTCCCATGTGTCTAGCTCCAACTACCGTTCCGTGTTGAAAATCTGTTAATTGCCATCGTGCAGCCATAATCACGTCGGAAGCTTTTTCGCATGAATCAGCTGACTACAGATGACTACAGATGACAGTTCCGCCAGTGCACTGCCTTCTTATAACTTGTGTACGCGACACTACGCCGTCTGTAAATGGGCAAAAAAATGTTCAAATGTGTGTGAAATCTTATGGGACTTAACTGCTAAGGTCATCAGACCCTATGCTTACACACTACTTAACATAAATTATCCTAAGGACAAACACACACACCCATGCCCGAGGGAGGACTCGAACCTCCGCCGGGACCAGCCGCTCAGTCCATGACCGCAGCGCCTCAGACCGCTCGGCTAATCCCGCGCGGCTGTAAATGTGCATATTGCTATCCCATGACCTTTGTCACCTCAGTGTGTATGCCGTGCAATGCCCTCAAACGAAAACTTTTCGATTGCCTCTTATAATATCAGTTGGTACGTTTTTGATGTGACTTCCCATGACGTGAGCAATCGCTATAGCACGGTACGCTGCAAGTGCTACTTGTTATGCCGTTAAGACAGCGGCTGACGTGAGCAAATTAATCAGCTCTGGCCCAAATGTGTTTTTAAGCGTGGCAGACAAAGCGGACAGATAATTATCATTGCCAGGAGCTGTAATTACAGGGCGTAGCTTAGTGATAGTGAATAATGACGGCTACACGACATATTGAAAACTGTCCATAAATCACACGAAAGTGAGCAGCGCCCACGCAGCTGGCGAGTTATAAATCCAGTGAGTGACAATGAATCACCTCGTCGGTGTCAGCGCGGGCTACGCGCATTTCGTTTTACTTCCATATCTCGGTTTTGTACCCCCTTTTTTTTTTAGCTTCGTGCTCTTTCATGGCACTGAAATACGAGTGAAAAACGCTTGATTTACTGCCCCCGGCGAGACAAAGTTACGCTTCTGTGGTGCCAAGGCGGGCGGTGCATTCGGAATGGCGGAGAGATACGGCCAGCAATGTGGCGATGGTTTACAACGGTTATGGTGCTGTGTAGGCGGGCGTTATCAGCGGCAGTCGTAACGCATGTGCCAGATATCGGTTTGGGCTCAGGCCAGTATTCTTACAGATAAGCCGCAAAACATCAGAAATTGGCTGCAATATCGTGTAGCAGAAGTCACAGTGATGAACGGTTTTCGGATGTTTTAGAACTGATAGGTTAAATACAACGGGTTCTAGTTTCACTGATGTCTTACGAAATTGATCTTTTATTTACATTATACATACTTCAATGTAGTGCTTTGAAACTATTACAGAAAGACAACTACGAGTGTAAAAATCGCTGTGTTTCGGTTAGGACTGCACATGAATGTCTCCGCGTTTGTCCGGATTTTAGGTGTGGCGTAAGGTGGACAAGTTGGGTTTAACAAAGTGACTGACTGTAGCCATCATCCTCCAGTTTAGCATTACTACTGTACATCTTTGTGCCGTTAGCTAAAATGCCCCATGTTGCCTTTTCTTTCTACGGGGAAATAAAGCGGTTGAGAAAACAATAGCATTCGGTGAGAAACGTGTTCAGTGATAAAAACAGCTTAAATTAACCACAGTTTGAGAGAAAATCTTTTGTGTCGAGGCATAACTGTGCCAGACCAATATGAAAAAGTTGAAGACGTAGTTCACTTGAAGATGAATATGAGCATCATCCCAGCAGTTAGTCAACGCCCTATGGAATTTCCACTCTCTCTAGCAAAATTACATCGAAATTTCACATATTGACTTCAGCTTTTCACTGACGTGAGACCAGTCTGTTGTGTTATATGCTTCTCTAAGATTTGACGAATGCTAATTTTATTATAGTGTTTTGTGATCGGATACCGTTCCGGACGCCACAGTCATCGAAGATAATGTAAGAGTGAGAAGAGCCATTTATCTGTGAATCGTGTAAAATGTTTCCTGTATGTTATCATATGTTAACTATGTTCCGTACCCTCTGAGGCGGAATTTGGGCATTAACACAGAATTTGCTAAACGATGGCGCGTAACCACCTAAATATCACACTCAGGCTGAATAGCGTACCAGACCACAGTCATTAATCCGCTACGCGAATTCAGTCCGGATTTTGTTCACATGCCTGTCTCACTAGCAACTGCACTGCCAGTTACGGTGTACGAGCAGATCAAATTTTAACATGTTGAAAGATACTCTTATACATGAAAGACTGACTTGTAGATTTCGATCCTAAGCAAGACATTATACAATTATCTATATTTTATCTTTACACATTTATAGTCATAGCATATAATGATAACTTCTGAGAGTTTTTCATTTATCCGCCCAAAAAACTTGTTAGAGGATAATGGCACCCGAATATTAATAATCATAGCATATAATGATAACTTCTGAGAGTTTTTCATTTATCCGCCCAAAAAACTTGTTAGAGGATAATGGCACCCGAATATTAATAATGATTCCCAGAAACAATTAACAGTAATGGTAGCGCACGTTTGAAAATGTAGCTAAAGGCAGTAAGATGTGTTAGGAAGCTAATAAATGTAATTTATTCGTATACTCATGTGGTAGGAATTGTGTAATGGACGTAAACAGTGACGTGAAAATATCGCAGCATCAAAAAATTAATGTAGACTTAGAGAAAGCTTTTGACAATGTGGACTGGAATACTCTCTTTCAAATTCTGAAGGTGGCAGTGGTAAAATACAGAGAGCGAAACGCTATTTGCAGTTTGTACAGAATCCAGACGGCAGTTATAAGAGTCGAAGGGCATGAAAGGGGGGCAGTGGAAGGAAGTGAGACAGGGTTGTAGCCTATCCCAGATGTTATTCAACCTGTATATTGAGCAAGCAGTACAGGAAACGAAAGAAAAATTCTGAGTAGGAATTAAAATCCATGGAGAAGAAATAAAAATTTTGAGGTTCGCCGATGACTTTGTAATTCTATGAGAAAGCAAAGGACCTGGAAGAACAGTTGAACGGAATGGGCAGTGTCTTGAAAGGAGAGTATAAGATGAACATCAACAAAAGAAAAACGAGGATAATGGAATGTAATCGAATTGAATCGGGTGATGCTGAGGTAATTAGATCAGGAAATGAGACACTTAAAGTAGTAGATGAGTTTCGCTATTTGGGGAGCAAAATAACTGATGGAGGTCGAAGTAGAGAGGATATAAAATGTAGACTGGCTATGGCAAGGAAAGCATTACTGAAGAAGAGAAATTTGTTAACATCGAGTATAGATTTAAGTGCCAAGAAGGCGTTTCTTAAAGTATTTGTATTGAGTGTAGCCAGGTATGGAAGTGAAACGTGGACGATAAATAGTTTGGACAAGAAGAGAATAGAAGCTTTTGAAATGTGGTGCTACAGAAGAATGCTGAAGATTAGATGGGCAGATCACATACTAATGAGGAGGAATTGAATAGAATTGGGGAGAAATGTGTGGCATAACTTGACTAGAAGAAGGGATCGGTTGGTAGGAAATGTTCTGAGGCATCAAGGGATCACCAAATTAGTACTGGAGGGCAGCGTGGAGGGCAAAAATCATAGAGGGAGACCAAGAGATGAATACACTAATCAGATTCAGAAGGATGTAGGTTGCAGTAGATACTGGGAGATGAAGAAGCTTGCACAGGATAGAGTAGCGTGGAGAGCTGCATCAGACCAGTCGCTGGACTGAAGGCAGAAGGCAACAACAACAACAACAGCACTCAAATTTCGGGTTCAATGGCTCTGAGCACTATGGGACTTAACTGCTGAGGTCATCAGTCCCCTAGAACGTAGAACTACTTAAACCTAACTAACCTAAGGACATCACAAACATCCATGCCCGAGGCAGGATTCGAACCTGCGACCGTAGCGATCGCGCGGCTCCAGACTGTAGGGCCTAGAACCGCTCGGCCAGTCCGGGCAGCTCAAATTTGGGGAATGTATTTGCTAGGCAACCTATGTAACATAGTAATATTGCAAGATCACATCTTAAAGTAACTTCGAGATGAGCCATTGCAAATGTGAAATACCGGTACATTAATAACCGGCGTAATCGCCTAATACTGAAAACAAGTATGCAGATGTGGTGTCACCGCCAGACACCAGACTTGCTAGGTGGTAGCCTTTAAATCGGCCGCGGTCCGTTCGTATACGTCGAACCCGCGTGTCGCCACTATCAGTGATTTTAGGCCGAGCGCCGCCACACAGCAGGTCTAGAGACACTTCCTAGCACTCGCCCCAGTTGTACAGCCGACTTTGCTAGAGATGGTTCACTGACAAATTACGCTCTGATTTGTCGAGACGATAGTTAGAATAGCCTTCAGCTACGTCATTTGCTACGACCTAGCAAGGCGCCATTACCAGTTACTATTGATGCTGTAAAACATGTACTGTCAAGAGCGATGTTCACCAATTATGGATTAAAGTTAAGTATTCCAGCAGCTACGTACTTTATTTGCTAGTCTCAATTACTTTGCCTGTTCCAGACCTCACGCCAGCCTGCGTGAGCTTAAACGCGTGCCTTTCGGCTTCCTCCTAGTGGATTGGATGTCTTGCCAGTCCACAACAGCAGAAGTGCGTGATTTGTTTTGTGCAGGTGACGGGTGTCAGTTTGTGCCATGGAATGTCTTGGTCGCTCATTACAGGGACAGTTACTGCTGGAGTTGTCGTCTGATGATGACTGGAGACCAATCTGGTGATCGAGCAGGTCAACGCAACAGGGCGACACTCTGTACAGCATATTGGGTTTCCTGTTGGAAAACAGCCACTGGAACGCTGATGAATGGCAGCAAAACAGGTTGAATCACCAGACCTATGTACAGATTTGCAGTCAGGGTGCGCGGGTAATCGCGAGAGTGTTCCTGCTGTCGTACGAAATCGCAACTCAGACGATAACCCCAGGTCTAGGTCCACTGCATCGAGCGCGTTGACAGGTTGGTTGCAGGCCTCGAATGGGCCTCCTCATAGCCAACACACGGCCATCACTCGCACCAGGGCAGAAACAGCTCTCATGGAAAACACAAAAGACCTCGAGCCTACCCTCCAAATGAGCTCTCGCTTGACGCCACTGAAGTCGCAAATGTCAGTGGTTTGTAGTCAGTGGAATGCACTCTACAGGGCTTCTGGCTCGGAGTTGTTCTTTAAGTAACCGATTTGTAACAGTTCGTTGTGTCACTGTGGCGCCAGCTGCTGCTCATATTGCTGTTGCAAATGCAGTACGATGCGCCAAAGCTATACCGCGAATACGATGATCTTCCTTCTCAGTTGTGTCAAGTGGCCATATGGAGCCCGGTCTGCTTGCGATCGTACATTCTCGCCACTACCGCTGCCATCAACCGTGTACAGTGGCTACATGCCTGCCAAGTCTTTCTGCAATGGAGCTATAACAAGACCTCGTTCAAATTGGGTGAGGCGTTGATAATGGAGTCTCTGTCATCTTTTCTTGGCTAGCAAAACTCACCACGTCCAATCTCAAAGGTAACTATCGCTCACGACCGGCGCCACTCTTATGCGACTGAATAGTCAACATTTCTCAGATGTAGAAACATGCCTACCAACTTTCGCTTATGTCGCACAACTTCATCTTGGAATTACAATTTCTTGTGTCAGTGTATAATTGGACCAATCTGTGGGGTGCATCCAAAGAAGCTGGAATCCTTCTAGTGCCATATCGATCGCAAACCCTCACATTGAGCTGACCGACTCTGCGATAAAAATTTCGTTCGAGTATTCAGCCTTCTAACTGGTTCGATACGCGAACCCACGAGCTGCTCTCCAGGATGTATTTCAGTCTCTGCCTACCTCTACAGTTTTCCCCTTTACAGCTCCTTGTATTACCACGGAGGTTATTCCCTGACGTCTTAACAGATGTCACACCATCACGTCCCTTCTTCTTGTCAGTGTTTTCTATTGTTCCTTTCCTCGCCGTTTCCGCGGATAACTTCCTCATTGCGTGACTTTTCAGTCCACATTTTCAAAATTCGTCTGCAGCGTCACATCTCAGACGCTTCGATTCTCTTCCGCTCCAAATATCCCACATTTCATGTTACACGCCATGCGCTGACGTGCTCCAAAAGTACAATCTTAGAAATTTCTTCTTCAGATTGAGACCTATGTTTGATAGTAGTAGGCTTTTCTTCGTTTTTACCAGTGCTTGTCTGCTTTTTATGTCCGCCTTACTCCGTCCATCATGGATTATTTTGCTGCCTAGTTAGCAGAATTCCTTAACTTCATCTGCTTCGTGGCCATCAATCCCGATATTAAGTTTTCACCGTTCTCATTTCTGCTACTTCTCATCACTTTCGTCTTCCATCCATTTACTCTCGTATATTGTTTACAAATGAGACTGTTCGTTTCATTCAGCAAATCCTGCAATTCTTCTTCACTTTCACTGAGTGTAGCAATGTCATCAGTGAATGTCATCATTGATATCGTTTCACTTTGAATTTTTACTCCACTTTTGACCCTGTCTTTTATTTTCGTCATTGCTTCTTTGATGTGTAGATTGTACAGTAGGGGCGGCAGTTATTTTTTAATTCTAGTAACCGGTTCCCAAATCAAAATTCCGCAAATCACCTAACAGTGTGTAGTGGAGCGTACTTCTGTTTCCATTAACTGACTCCCCCGTTTTCCCCGTTCCATTTGTGGGTGTTGCGAGGGAATAAACACCGTCGGTATGTCTTTGCATAAGCTCTAATTTCTGATCATTTCGCGTGACGTATTTGGAAGTAATATGTTGTCGGAACTTTCCCGGTAAGTGGTGTCTCGAAATTTCTGTGATAAATCTCTCCGTGATGCACAGCGCCTCTCTTGTAACGTCTGCCACTACAGTTTGTTGAGCATATATGTAACGCTCTCGCATTCCCGTGGCGAAAAATGCCTCTCTTCGTTGGATCTCGTCTACATCTTCTATTAGTCTTACGTTATAAAGTTGACAAACTGACAAGCAATAATGAAGAATCGGTCGAACAAGTGCCTTGTAAGCCACTTCTTTAGTGGACGAATTATATTTCTTTAAAGTTTTCCTAAGAATCTCAGTCTGGCACCTGTTTTTCCTACTAATTGTTCTATGTTGTCAATGAAGTTACTGTCGTTTCGGACAGATACTCTTAGATATTTTACAGTAGATTCTGATTCCAGCAGTTTGTCACCAGTAGTGTAGCTGTAGAGTAATGAATTTCTTTTCCTGTGTATCCGTAATATGCTACATTTATTTACGATTATGGTCAACTGTCAGCCCCCGCACTATTCATCAATCCTCTGCAAGTCTGACAACGTAAAGTTACTGCCTTCTTGAGTTGCTACCTTCTTATAGACAAACGCATAGTCTGCGAGTAGCTTTAATGAGCTTCCGACACATTCAACTAGATCATTTATACACACTGAACAGTAGCGGAGTTATCACACTTCCGTGGAGTACCCGTGAAGTTATCTTTCCATCTGTCGCTCTTGTTCCGTTAAGAGCGACGTGTCGAGTTCTGTCTGAAAAGATGCTTTGAATCCAGTCGAAAATCTGTTCCGATACTCGGTAAGGTCGCATTTTTTGACAGAACGTCAGTGCGGGACGGTGTCCAATGGCTTCCAGAAGTCTGAGAGCCGACGTCTACAGCACTTTGCATCTCGTAGCGCAAAAGCGCGAGCAGACTTTCGTAAGATCTCTGTTTACGGAATCCATGTTGATTTTTACAGACGAAATTTTCGCATCTCGTAGCGCAAAAGCGCGAGCAGACTTTCGTAAGATCTCTGTTTACGGAATCCATGTTGATTTTTACAGAGGAAATTTTCGTTGTCCAAAAACTTCATAATAAGGGCGCATAAGACATTCTACAACACACTGATGTCAACAATGTAGACCTGAAATTACGTGCAACCTACGGTCCTTCTTGAGAACGAGAATGATCTGCGCCTTTTTCCAGTCGCTAGGTATCCTTCGTTGCTCCTGCGATCAACAATAAAGTGGTACTAGTCTAAGCGACGATCTACAGACCAGGATCTCCGAAATGTATAGCAAATTTATTTAATCATTTCGTCCATGCCACTTTACTAGCCAGAAAGTAAGTTGCTTCTGCAATGCTTATTATAAGCAAAAACGTCTTTGGGAGCGGCACTGTAGAGGCGCCTCTGGAAGCTAATCAAAGTAAAGTCATGGTACAAGTATTTGTGTAGGCTCCCGCTGTTCTTGCCCGCACTTGTCAATAGAGACAAACTCAGTGGTACATTTACGGTAGACGAAGTAGAGGCACAACTTCAGACACCGAATACCAGGAAACGTGGTCAACGGCAAATACTAGGCTCATTCAGTAGCATTATCCGCACCGTAACCGTTCGTGCCCAAAGATGATGAAGATCTTCGAAAACCGAAGATCTATCTGCCTGTCAGTCTGCTGTCTGCGTTAAGGTTCTCGAGTGTCTTCAGGAAAGGGCACAACTTGTGGGGCTTTTTGGCTCACACTACAGGAAAAGTTCGGTCATCGTATTCCACTGCCGCTTTAACCACGGATGGTTTCGGTCTGTTTCGCACCAATATATATGTATATATTTTCCGTCATAGGCTTGGAATGTTAGTCATCAGTGAATATTTGAGGACATTTTTCATTTACTAAAATAACGCTACTGCAAATTGTAGCATGTCATGTATCAGAAACTCGCTGAGTGGAACAATTCCGAAAGCCACAAATAAAATTACGGTAAGAAACCGCTGAACTTCCCGAAAAAGCAACCTGACCAACAGAACATAGGAAATACTTTAGGGCGGTGGTGCACTAGTGTAGCCACAAACATGATCAATGACTGGCTGCAGCCGCAGCTACTACGACCATGACCTATGGTGGCTGTGGCTGCAGCTTCTTTGACCAGGTGCAGTGACTGCCCATGACCACTGTTACTATGATCATGACCAACTGATGGCTGGTACAACTACAACGAACTGCTGGCTACTGCTGCAGCCACTACAACCATGACCAAAGGCTGGCCATGGCCACAGCTTCAACGACCATGACTAGTGGCTAGCCATGGCTCTAGCTATTACAGCTGTGGCTAACATTTGGCGGTAGCTGTAGTTAATATAACCATGACCAGTGGCTGGCCATAGCTGTACCTACTATGACTATGCCACGTCCACAGCTGCTGCGACCATGACTAATGTCTGCCCATGGCTGCATCTACTGTGACCATGACCAATATCTCACTGTGACTATAGCTGCTGTGACCATGAGTAATGTCTGGCCATGGCTGCAGCGACAATGACCATGGCCAACAGCTGGCTGTGGTTGTAGCTACTATGACCGTGACCAACATCTGGCCTGGCTGCAGATTCTATGATCACCTGGCTGTGGTTATAGCTTTAACAACCATGACCAACTGCTGGCTGTGGTTACAGCAACTATGACCATGACCAGTATCTGGCCGTGTGAACAACATCTGGATTTAGCTGCAGCTACTATGACCATCTACATCTACATCGACATAGATACTCCGCAAGCCACCATACAATGTGTGGCGTAGGGTACCCGGAACTACTACTTGTCATTTCACCTCCTGTTCCACTCGCAAATAGAGCTATGGAAAAACGACTGTCTGTACACCTCTGTAGAAGCCCAAATTTCTCATATCCTATCTTCGTGGTTGTTACATGCGATGTGTGTCGGCGGCAGTGGAATCGTTTTTCGGCAGTCAGCTGCAAATGCCGGTTCTCTACATTTTCTCACTAGTGTTTCTCGAAAAGAATGTCTCCTTCCCTCCAGGGATTCCTATTTAAGTTTCCGAAGCATCTCCCTAGCACTTAATTTTTGGAACCTACCGGTAACAAATCTGACAATCCGCCTCTGAACTCCTCCGCAGTCTGGTCCCTTTAATCCCCAAAACCAACCAACTGCTCCGATGTCCTCCTTCAATCCGACCTGATACGGATCCCGAACACTCGAGCGGTACTCAAGAATAGGTCGCGCCAGCGTTCTATATGTGGTCTCCTTTACAGGTGAACCACCCTTTCCTAAAATTTTCAAAATAAACCGAAGTCGGTCATTTGCCTTCTCTACCACAGTTTACAGGCCGTTGTGGCCGAGCGGTTCTAGGCGCTTCAGTCAGGAACGACGCTGCTGCTGCTGCTACAGTCGCAGGATCGAATCCTGCCTGGGGCATGGATGTGTGTGATGTCCTTAGGTTAGTTAGGTTTAAGTTGTTTTAAGTCTAGAGGACTGATGACCTCAGATTTTAAGTCCCATAGTGCTTAGAGCCATTTGAACCTATCACAGTTTTCACATGCTAGTTCCATGTCATATCGCTTTGCAATGTTACGCTCTGATATTTAACGACTCGACCATGTCCAGTAGGACACTAGTAATACTGCATCCGAACATTACAGGATTGTTCTTCCTTCTCATCCGCATTAACTTATATTTTTCCACACTTTGGGCTAGCTACTACTCATCACACCAACAGGAAGTTTTGTCTAAGTCTTCTTGTATCTTTCTACAGTCACTCAACTTCGACATCTTACAGTATACCACGACATCATCAGCAAAAAACCGCAGATTTCTGCCATGGCTTCAGCTTCTATGACTACGACCAACAGCTGCCCATTCATGTAGCTACTACGCCCATGACCTATGAATGACTGTGGCGTAGCTACTATGACCACGATCAATGTCTGACTGTGGCCAGAGCTACTATGTCCATGACCAATGATTGACCATGGCTACAGCTGTTATGACCATGACCAAAGACTTACCACGGCCACTGCAACTACTACCTACATTTACTATGACCGTGACCAACATCTGGACACGGCTACAACTTCCGTGACCATGACCACAACCAATATATGGCTGTTGTGACAGCTACTATGACATGGGCTGTGGCAAGCTGGCATGACTGGTGGTCAATCATCAGCTGATCAGTCACACGATGGAGGTTACAGAGATAGCTAAAGCTGTGGAACTCTGAAATAGAGAGGTGAAACTAAAGAAGAAAAAATACTAAGTATGTTCTATGTTGGAATCCCCTGAAAGAAAGTGAATGTTTCTTTTTTTGTTGTTATGAACTTCGCAAACATGAAGAGAGGTTCTTCAGTTTCACCAGAAGGTCTATAAAACCTTCCAGTGACATATTAAACAAAATTTGAGACCGGAATGAGATTTTCACTCTGCAGCGGAGTGTGCACTGATATGAAAATTTGAGACCGTTTGTGGGGTATAAACACAGCAATGCGACTATATATAGTAGATGAAGACAAACTGCTGGTCACGTTAGGTTTTATTAAAGTAAAATTTTAACAATAATATTTCACAATTACGAGCGTCGCTTTATTTAGTGATATTAACCTGATGATTCATGGAAACATCTGAGTAATGCTCAGGTG
This sequence comes from Schistocerca piceifrons, assembly GCF_021461385.2. Lineage (NCBI taxonomy): Eukaryota > Metazoa > Arthropoda > Insecta > Orthoptera > Acrididae > Schistocerca > Schistocerca piceifrons. The sequence continues at coordinate 1,160,781,558 of NC_060138.1, read as the reverse complement.
ACGCTATTTTCAATATTGCCGTCATCGACTGTTTCTGGTGGAGACTGTTCTGAAGTATTTTTTGGGTAGAAGAGGAAACAGGGTGCGTGGGGTAACTTGCTAATAATATCTTCTTGGATCATAAAATAACAGTGTAGCTAGAGGATGGTATTGCGTGGATTATCTGGATGATGAAAGGTGGTAATACGTACAATGGACAGTATTCGTGGGAGGAAATGTTTGGACAACCAGGGTGCATTTGAGCATCTCCTACAATAAAACGTGGGAGGAAATGTTTGGACAACCAGGGTGCATTTGAGCATCTGCTACAATACTTAAGATACGTGGTTAAACAGTTAACTGAGATACTTTCTCGAAGCCACTGAAGAAAGATGAAGAGAAAAGCCTGCCCACATCTGTCATTTGTGTGTCCAGTTACTACCTAGTATCTGCAGATTCTTGCAGCACGTCGATTAATTTCCAGCGGCTTCTTTTTGTGGATGGTGTGATCCACTTGGAATTTCACTTTACGGCAAGGCCTGAGGTGCTATGCTACTGTGAGTTTGCAACGTTGGAGTTTACTACTTAGAAACGGCTGTAGACTAAAATTCAGATGCTGCGCGTTTCTCACAGCCGCAGAAAGAGTTTTACCAGTTCAACTTGGCTGTAGGAATCTTTAATATTATGGCATTTCTTCTGTAATGGCATATCTGTAATAATGAAATATTATTTTAACTACCAATAAATTGTACTCTAAACTGCATGCTGTGATATTTGAAGCCGGCCGGTGTGGCCGTGCGGTTCTAGGCGCTACAGTCTGGAACCGCGTGACCGCTACGGTCGCAGGTTCGAATCCTGCCTCGGGCATGGATGTGTGTGATGTCTTTAGGTTAGTTATGTTTAAGGAGTTCTAAGTTCTAGGGGACTGATGAGCACAGATGTTAAGTCCCATAGTGCTCAGAACCATTTGAACCATTTTTTTCGACCAATAGAGACTGGGTGCTCACAGAAAAACACTATCTCGTCTGTCTCTGTCTGAACAGGCTTTTGAAGGCCCATCGGTACCGACCGACCGCAGCTATCCTTATACGACAGGTGTCACTGGATGAGGATAGGTAGGGGGCTATGGTTAGCACACCACGTTCCAGGAAGTAGTCAATTTTCGTGACTGGGGCCACTACTTCTCAATGAGGTAACTCCGAAATTGGCCTCACAAGGATGAATGAAATCCAATAGCCAACAACGCTTGGCAAACGTGAGCGGTTACCCATCTATTCCCTAGACAAGCACAACAACCCTTAACTTCGGTGATATGACGGGAACCGGCGTTGCCACTGCGGCAAGGTCATTGGCTAGCAGAATACACTGCCGAAAAAAAATTAGTACACCCTTTCAGAGGTTTCCAGTTCACTCAAGATTTATTATTGCAACAGTGTATATGGAGTACATGTGATGATGTCATTGACACGTGAATAGCATAAGCATTCCTGAGGTAGCAGCCATCGACCTGTGCTGAAAATCCCACAATCGTGCGTGGTGTAGCCTCCAGGAGCGCAATGCAGCCGATAATTGTTGCATCCAGTCAATCGTAAAGATGGAGAAAACTGCCCTGGGATAATCAGTCACGCCTGTACGACCTGTTCAAGTACTTCTGTAAGAGTTGTTGGTTGATGAGTTGCACGAGTCACTTCTCGTTCGATCATAGTCGACCCATGCTCGATTGGAGACAAGTGTGACTGGGCAAGTTGCTTCTCGTCTTGCAGTCTGCGCTGCGTTTCACGGACAGTGTGTGGGCGAGCATTATTCTGTAGGAACAACACATCACTTTCCTGTTGCAAGAACGGAAAGTGGAGATTTCTAATAACATTCTGCGTGTACCGAGCGCTGATTAATGTTCCCTCCAGTAACACCAAAGCTGAAGGAGAATTCTAGCTTATCGCACCCCAGACCGTAAGGCTTGCGATGGGGCCAGTCTGTCATGGACAGATGAACTCTACGGGACAGTGCTCACCAGATCCACGTCGTACGCAAAAACGACCATCACTTGCGTGCAGGCAGAATCTGGGCCAGAGTAGCGCCTCCATTGTTATCAATGGACGTCCGTTGTTTAGTTTCCGATCAGAGACCGTGATCTGAGGGTCTCTGGCTGAAAGACTATTTAAGGGCGCCCATCGTGTCGCCTGCTCTCGAGTCCAAGGTTGGTTCCACGGTGGTGCGAAGATATTCCAGTTGAT